>NC_031774.1:2160155-2201381 GCF_001522545.3 Parus major | reverse complement strand
TTATTTATTATAATAAATTATATATATTATATCTTATATTATATAATATGTCTAAATAAGAAATATTTATCTTATAAATCTATTTTTACAGTTGAAAAATTCTCAAGGAAAGCAGAAGCTATAAATCCAGTTACTTAACTTAATGCCAGCCATAATAGAAAATTTAAAAAGAATTATCAATATATATAATCAATATATGATCAAATAAAATCTTGAGGGTTTAGTTGTTTCATTTGCTGCGTGTTTGATGAGAAACATGACTAGATCAAACCACCTGCAACCCAGAGCACCCAGTTTCTATCTCATGCTCTGCTTATGACCTTGAGGACATCATGCAATTTTTCCATTCCCTTCTTTCTACATTCTCTCTCTTGTTGTGATGGATTTGCAGCTGCCTTGAAATAATATATTAATACTTCATGTCGACCTGCTACAGGGAAGATGAATGATCTGAATAAATTCAGTGAGGTCCTGTCTGGAGAAGCAGACAGGAAGAAAATGCCTGTTTCAAGACAGGCATCTCCATACACAGTACTCTTAAAGAACACACTGAGAATTCACATTTATGGCCAGCATACAAAACTCCTTTTGTAGAAAGAGCCTCGAGAAAGAAGATTCCCAAAGACCTGAAGCACAGCTTCAAAGTTGGCTACTCTCCAGCAAAGAGAAGCAGTAGCTCTTCCTGGGAGTAAGATTCACATATAGAATCCTAATGAGACCATTAAAAAATCTTTACCTGCCAAAGCCATCATCTGTGCACCCTGAGATTTATGGTTAGGTAGGCTGGTAGGCCTGCTAGTAAAAAGATTTTTTTGCAAGTCTTTTTTGCTCACTAAACACTTTTTTTCCAGTGTTAAAAGAAATATTACTTTGATGAAGAAAGGCCCTTGCCACATGTTCTGCCAGCACCAGCATTTAAAATGCTCTAGCAGTCGAGTCAAGAGAAGATAAAGATATGTACTTTCATGGACAAAGGATTCTCCAGATTTAAAATTTGGCCACTGAATTGTTTTGATAGGTTGTCTGAAAACATCAGAGCTTTGTGGTAAACAAATCTGAAAAAAAGCAATATATTCTATACTTTTAAATGAAGAGGAGGGTGTGGGTGCAGAATTTAGGGACTATCAGCCAACTACTGACACTTCAGTTGCTGTAAAAATACTGCAATTTATCAAACAAACTACTCACAACTGGAAGAAAAGAAGAAAGAAAAGAAGAAAAGGAAACAAAGCACCTCTGTATGGGTGTAAAATCCCACTCAGAAAATGCCCACTTCTAGCTCCTGAGAGAAAATGTTTTGTCTGGAGTCTCAGCTGAGCCTCCTGTACTGTTTGATCTGGTTTGAGTACTATTGGTTATTTTCATCAGCACCTTCCCTGGTTTTGTGTGGCAAGCATGTTGCAGATTACTGAATGCAGAATACATGGGCAACTGGAAAACTGGGGAGGAAAAAGGAAGCATTTCTTATCAACAGAACCTAAAAGTGACGACCACAGATGCTAAAGTCAGTTTATACTTGAAAGGAAGCTTGACAGGTGAGTGGATCCTGAGCCTTGGTCTAACAGTGACAGTGACATTGCACCCTGTGCCATTCATTGTGTACAGAAATAAGTAAAAAAAATGTTTATTCCATGTTATCCATCTCAGCTTTAAACCATTATAATGAAATTCTGTGGAGCAAACACATCTTTTCCTCCACCACTTTTTAAAAGCTGCCTTTCACAAAGACCCCACCTCATTCTAAGACAAGTCTCTTACAATTGTATACAATTGTGTACAATTCTGTTACAATTATATAAAGGACAGATGATGCCAACATGCTTGCTTGCTAAATTCATTGTAGTTATATATCAAAATGAAAATAAAATGTGCAGTTAACAGTACCATTTTATTTCTGTACAGAATTTTGTTTAAGTTTTCTTTGACTTAAATGTCTTGAGATTAATTCTTCTGTTCTCTTTCTTCTCCACAAGCTACAATATATCTCAATCATTATTTATTTTTTTTTTTTTTGTGCATGGGAAAGCTTAAGGATTAAGGCAAAGATTTTTAAAATGCTGCTGCAAAAGAAAAGTCCAGAACTTTAAAATCTCATAAGCCAAGGAAGAAAATCAGTGGATAAATGGGAACTGAGACTGGTAATGTTTTTGTTTGTTTTCGTTTTTTATTTTATTTTTTCTTAATATATTTTTAGGCATCTAGCTTCCATATATTAGACAGTTTGCCTGAAGTGAAGTCCTACAGGGTGAGGAAGAGGGTCATACCAGCACCAATATTCTCTGGTGTGGTATCCACATCATAACTCAAGAGACAGGCTTTAGAGTCACTCAGACATCATCATTTTGTCAAGCATCACACAAGGTCACATTCATTGAGCTGTGCCTTCATTTTCTGAGCCTCTCAGTTTCCAACATGAGAGCTAATTGTTGTAGAAATATTAAGGATGACCAGGAAAAATGTTGTTAGTACAATTGTGCCTCTTCTCATACACAATAGCTACCTTGTCTTCATAAAAAGAAATTAAAAAACAACATTAAAAAAAAATTAAGACATGAAAAATTAAAACTCCCATATTAAAATGACGAGTCTGCAAGTAAACCTAGAATTGAAAATAATTCACAGAAGTTTTTGCATCAGCAAATAAAACAATCAGAAGCAAAAGAAGAAGAATGAGAACTTTTAAGGGCTTTTGAGGATAGACAGACCAAAATTAACTAGCTCAATTGTAATATGAAACCAGTATGAGATGGTTAGATGGAAAAAGTATGTTACTTTTGGGACATAACTGCCAATATTTTGGGGTTTTTTTTCAGTTTGTAACAATTCCACATAAAACCCAGAAGACATAAGTCTTTACTGTACTTAAACACAAATGAATGAATTATAAGTGTACAAAATACCGGTAAGTATATAAAAAAAGACATTCATAATTCTGACCTAAATTGAAGTCTACTCTCTGCCCACACATAAAAGCTTCAGAGCTGTTAAATTTTATTTCTCCAAAGAGAAGCTAAACCCCCATTTCACATGTTCATATTGCAACATTGTTATTTAGTTACCAATTGAAGAATCAGCTATGCTAAAATTAAATTAAAGGAACAGTTTTATTAACTATCATGGGGTGTTTGTAGTGTGAATCTAGGGTAGAACTGTATTTTTCCCTCTATGAGGCAAATAAAACAGGATCAAGCATTTGAAAGGAACTCAATTAGCTACACTACTGTAATATCTTTGTTTGTCCACATCCAGCATCATTCACCATCTGCAGCTGGCCTGAATTTCATTTCTGCATAAATTATGTCAATTTGCACCTTAAGTACTTTTTATAGCTTTGTGTCCACAGCAGATCAAATCCAGCCTATGTGTTCCAGCTTCTGTTCCCTTTCTCATTTCATCTCTGAACCTTTCTTTCCATCTCCAGTGTACATCTTTCTCTATCACTAAAGCTCCCTCCTTCCTTAATTTTTAACTTCTCTTGGATTTGAAACAATCTGCTTCTATTTTCTGTACCATACAAAACCTTACCTAAATTTCCCATATTGAAATTCTTTATCTGGTTTTACTTAAATTTTTGAGATCTTTAGATTATGGTTTTCAATGCATGCTAAAGTCCTCTGTAAATGTGTAATTGTTACTCCTAACTTATTATTACAGCTACAGTTCATGAAGAATCCACATTTCTTCCTGGTCATGTTTCATATCTTTTATCATTCCATTTATTTTCAAGATTTTCCTCTCACTGAATATAAGTGCAAAGATTTGATTACAAAATTAGAAAATGTGAAAGTTTGTTTCATTCATTCTTTTGTGCCAATCAGCTGTTGCAGTACTTGGTTATAAACACTTAATCCTTCAGACACTCGAGTTTTGAAATCCCTGATATACCAGCCATGGCAAACTATCTTAAGAGCACTATTTATGTGTACCATGTTCTTCATACAAACCTTGTGATCAACTTTCAGCACAAACCAAAAAAAACCCCATCAAGCTATCACCTGTTCTATAAAATCCTGTCCCTTTTTCAGCATACTATGTTCTTGCAAGATTGAAACAGACATCTTTCCAATGTAATTTTCTTCTATATTCTTCACAACTTCTGCAGTCCCAAATGCAAAGAAATCTCTTTTCATCCATTCTACGAAGACCCTTCTTCTGTAAATTCTGGTGGATATAACTCTTGTCATAAATATTTTCATTCTGCTTATAGGGTAATTTAAAAATAAAACAGGAATCTAACCTGCCAGCAACACCAAAAAAAATTGCAGTAATTTAACTATATATTCAGGTCACAAGTAGAATAACTCAATCTACAGGAGGAGTCCATGCATTCCATCTGTGTACCCACCTACCTTTACACTCCTCACTTGGCAGTCTGGAAAATCCCGTGTAAATCAATATTTTGACTGTCAAAAGTTTCTTCATCATAAATACTACAAACAGAGCCCCTGTCAAAACCCTTAAATATTATTCATTATTTCCAAAGCTTTTTCATGTATGCTGAAGTAAATTTCAGTCATTCAAGAACTGCAATTACAATCTGTAGAAGGATTCTTGAATCAACATAGTCTGAAACTGTACATTAACAATTTAGGAGAAGACAATGATGATGATAACAATATCATGAAAACCTAGAATGAAAGATAAATAAATAAATGAAGCTAAAGAAGCTGGATGACAAAGTATTTGAAGTTGATAAAGATGATCAGAATTAAGGCTGTATTGTAACTTCTTTGGCCTGGGGAAACTTTAAAATAAATCATTCAGTAAATACAGGGTTGAAGAATTAAGCTATGAGGCCAGAAATACCTTGTATTTAAGCATGAGCTCAACAAATTACCTGGAAACACAACTGGAACATGCTCTCAGTGCAGAGCCTTTAGACAGTTTGCATTTATTCCTTCCAAAACAGGACAGCAGACTAAGTCTTGGAAGCTGAAAAAGTGTTTCTACAAGCACAGTTATTATTACACCTCCGCCAACACCATCACTAAAAAACTGTCTCCCAAAGAAAAATAAAGAACAAGCTGAATCAAGAAATACAGGTCTTGAGCCAAGTCTTACAAAAGTAAAGTTACCAGTCTCACTGACACCAACAACTTCAGTTTTGATCCATTAACTTCCATAAAACATTAACACAAAGCACTATTTATTAATTTGTATCAGTACAGCTCTGAAGCTATGTACTTGTTTATTACCATTTAATACATGCTTTGAGATTGCTGTGAATTTTTAATAGATATTATTGCAGAAATGAGGAAAAAATAGAATTCATCACAGTACAGAAAAGTTTAATTAAGAAACAGTAAGAAGTTGGATTTTTCATGTATATTATTCCATGTAGCAATATACTGCAAGTTTTAAAATTTCTATATCAATATGAGAGATGTAATAACTGTGAGGAGTTTTACAGTGGTAAGTTACTCTGAAGCAGCCAAAGAGCCAGAGGAAAGCATGTATAGACATATATAGATGGTATATATTAGCTCAATGACTTCTGAATAATTCAAAGAGAATCTTCTAGGACTGAAAGCTTAATATACTGGTTTGCTTTAAAAATGATGGAAATAAGGTAGAGCTTAAAACACGTCTACAAAGCACTGCATTGTGAGCCTCATAGCAGTAATATTATTATTGAGATCATCCAGAGGATAAAGTGCATTTCCAGCCAAGTGGAAAAGGTCAGTATCAATACTGACCCTAGAGAAATTCAGTAAGGTGTCCCTTTGTAAAAGAAAATGCAACTATCCACTACAGTTTGTCCAGAGCTCTGACAGACTCTCAATCTTTTCAGTGGATAAAATTATACAGGATTTTCCTCTAATATAATATGATGCCTGAAAATGCAAAACAGGTGAAATGCAATTCTCATGGTTTAATCCCCAGCCAGCAATCAAGTACCATACAGCAGCTGAATTCCCCTCTGGTGGGGTGGAGACAAGAAGCTTCATTTCCACTGAATATTTTGAGTTGGAACAGACCCATAAGGATGATCAAATCCAACTCTTGTGGGAATGGCCCATGCAGGGACTGAGCCCATCCTGCTCTGACCAACTGAGCTATTTTCATCAATGAGTCGAGATAAGAAGAGTTTCATAACTGAAATACCCAAAACCAGAATAATAATTGCTAAGAAAATGGAGGCTACAAAAAGAGAGGTAACGACAAAGCCAAAGGGGGATGGACAACAAAGAACAATGCACAATTCCATTGTTCATTACCAGCTGGCCAGTGCTCAGCCACTCCCTGAGCTGTGATCAGCCCCTCCTGGACAACTCCCCCCAGTTCATGGACTGGACATGACCTTCCATGGATGGAAATCCCTTTGGCCAGTTTGGGTCACCTGTCCCAGCCATGCTCCATCCCATCCTCTTGTGCAGCTGCTCACTGGCAGGGCAGGGGACACTGAAAAGTCCTGATTTAGGGTAAGCCCTACTTAACAACCAGAACATCAGTGTGGAATCAACTTGGTATTCTCACACTGAATCCAAAACACAGCTCTGTACTGCACTTTTGCTGTACACATATTCAATACTATGGGTATTATCTACTTTTGAGATAACCTTTATTCAGTGTCTCCTAACATAATGAAGAAATTTAATGTCACATAACACATATATTTTTCATGACAGGCAGATGGTGTTATGCATAATCTGTAAAATGTCCTTGAAAAATTTGCATGATTACATATAAACTTGAAAAAAGAATAATGTATAATGGCACTAGTGTTGTAGCAACTGTGCCTTCTACAATTCTGCTTTCTGTTGAAGTAAAAAGAGAACCAAATATATCAGTACAGTCTTCCTCCTCAGTTTTTTACCACAAAATCTGTAACACTGTCTTAGCTATCACAACAGGAGGATAGGAGTTGAAAAAGTGCAAAATTTGAGACATTCATTGGTACTCTGACTTGCACATAAAAGCAAACAAGAAGCTGGTGCTGTGTTTCGATACCAATACAAAATCCATAAAAGTTGCTGCTTATCAAAGCCAGAATTTCAAAACCCTCATTGTAGCAGAAGATTTTCAGTAGGCTCACTTTGTAAGGGGAGCAAACATAAGGTTTACTTTCACATACCTCTCCATGTTGACTCCTCCTCATAATTTGAAACAGTAGGAGTATGTGTCATTATCTGCTCAAAAGAATCACCCATGATCTGTACAAGTATAATAATACATTCTCATTTCATTGTCATCACAAGGCAATTGTAGGTGTGCACAGAGGTGCGTTGTATAGCAACAGTTGTTTCTCTATGCAGTGTTGGCATTTAGTGTAGGATGCTTTGAAGGGTAATCTCAAGAGCCAAGAGGAGTTTTTTCTGCTTCAGTTGAAGTGCTGAAATTTTATATTAAGTAGGATATTGGTATCAATACATGTGAGTTAAGCCATTATATTTCCATGGTGGTCCTGTGAAGCTTCACTACCTTCTTGATCTTTATGAAACTCTTGAAAATGAGTTAGAGGTTTAATGCTTTAATGATTCCAAAGATCACCTAAATGCTACATATTATTTCTTGTCACTTATTGAATGCATGCAACAGTTACAGGTTTCACTGAAATGCCAAATCTTTTCTTTCATCAGATGCTTCTCTTTTATTCTCTCATTAGCTTAACTCACCTTCTGCCCTAGCAGGAAAATATTTCTGCATTTGCTGAAGAGCAAAAGTGAAACCTGACTTTTCCTCTCATGAACAGCAAAACTAAAACCTGAACATTTCTCCTTGAAATGGCATAGTCAAATTAAGTTCCAAATCCTTCCTAAGAGGAAAAATTACTGTCTGATTCCCTAGGACACCTCACAAGGGAAGCAGGAGGCATGACTTTGACACAACATTGTCTCCTGAAAAAGACATAGACCTGAAAGAAGCACACAATTAAAACCCATCTCTGGCTCCATCACTGGAACCAGTTATGCATCTGCTGTTTCTGGCATTCAAAAACCAATGAACAGGAAACCACAATGGTTGTGTGCTGTATCATTTTCTAAGCATCTATATATTTGTTATGATTGATTAATGATGTTTCCGTGGCACTAAAACATTTTGTCTGACCTGCCTTTTCAGAAAAATGTTTGAAATATTTCAGAAATGTGGTATCATCACTTTTTAGTAAAATAGTTGTATTGTAAATTAATGGCCAATCCATTTATCTTTTTGCATCATCACAAATTATGCAACAAGCCGATTTTGTTGGATTCTTATGGCAGCCTCCAGTGATGTGACAGGGAATTTTGTTAAAACCAAGCTTGAACCTGTGTCTTGTATGTTTCCAGAGGCAATCTTCCACATCCAAAAAAGACTGAAAGGGACTGAGAATTAATCCTGTCAATAAGGTTCCTACAGACTGCCACACATTCATTAGTTCATCCCTAATGCCATTAAGTCTATAAAATACAACAAAGGGGGGGTGTCCTCCTCTGGTGAATTTCAGGCTTCATAAAATCTCAAAGATTTCTGCCTGCCACTTCAGGATTGGTAACATTTGACTGACTCCCCTGTTGCTGAGCTCCCTTCTGTACCTCCACAGAGCTGCTGCTTTATTTGTGCAAGATATCATCACCTTCAGCCCTGATGATACCTAGCAAAAGGCACTAACATATCAATCTACACAGACAGACCTAGTTCTGCTTCCTTCCATCCATTCTTTCTTTCCTTCAACATCACTCTTGCACAGCAAGAACTTCATCTACCTTCCAATTAAGCAACTTATATTTTACCACCACACTGCCACAAGCAAAGACTTTCTTTGAAAAATAAAACCTTTCATATAATAAATTGGAGCTGCTCTTTTTGTTTGGTTTGGTACATTTTCTGAAATATTCACGTGCTACAGAAAATAATCATAACATTCAAAATAACACTGTAAATATGCAGCTGCTCTCCTAAGGGTACAAAACCACTAAAAAAAAAATCCACAGTTGTATAAATTATTCATCTATTCTGAAGTAAATACTGTGGAGCATATCAAGCTGGGTTGTGCTCAATAGCTGTAGGATTTACAGACACCAGTGAGGGAGCAGCTTGAAAACTTGCTCTAGGTGCCTATAGCAACCATCAATAATACAAATGTCCCCAAACTACCAACATTCCTGCAATTTTTTAAGTATATATGAAGCTTGGTTTTTAACAAAAAGAGCTGGTGTACTGGGGGGAAAGCCCTAGAGCAGAGAGAAAAAATAATAAGAAGAAAAGGAGCTGGAAACAGTCTAAGGCAAATATATTCAGTGGCAAAAGCATACATATTCCTGGAACAGGAAGGCAAGTGGCAGATTATTAACATGAAGTGGTGACAGCATGATGCTATGTGAGTCAAATTGCCTGTTATTGTTGAGAATGCAATTAATTTTGTAAAATGTTGTGCTGGGCTGACAGACAATTATCAGAAAAGTTTAAGAACTCGATCAAGTGCCAGAAAATGGCAGTGAGTGGAATAGAAAGTGTTGAACTGCCTGATTTCTGATAGAAAGATTGGCAGGACAAAAACAAAAACAAGAGAAAAATGAAAAGAAGAGATGTATGATGTGACATGCCTTTTTATGTGACATTTTCTGCAATGCATCTGCTTCTCAATTATCCTTTAGAAGAGAAGCCCATTCCCAAGGTTGTGTTTCAAACAAATAAATAGCTGTCTTCTGACACATTTCACTTATTCTCTGTCTTTCTCAGAAATGGATTGTATAACACTAGTTCTTCTGAAACTTAAACCTTGACTTTGCTCAGGAGTCCTTATTCCAAAAGAGAGCTTATTTTAAAAATATTTAGTTATCCTGTCACTTTCTAAATATCAGGCAATTCATCAGTCTCTTCATCAGATAGGCCCTGTTGCTATTAAACTGAGAACTTATTCCCACATCTACCAGTCCAACCACTAAGAGTACTTTGGACTAAACCATTCTCAGTAAGAAAGTTATTTAAATACAAAACTCCTTCTGATATTAAAAAAAAAAAAAGTCATTGTCAAAAAATGACAGTTTGTTCCATTTTAGCAGAAGAAAAAAATTTATAGTATTCTGGTCTCTTTCAGTTCATTTTCAAAAAATTAAGTTTGCCTTTATCATAAGATGTCTTTAAAATCATGGTCTGATCTCAAGAGATTTACTGTGTACTAGATGTGATCTGCTTCCCAATTCTCCCATGATCTTGGAATACTAAAATTTGTTAATAATATATTAGTTTATTAAGAATTAACTCCTTAATCTGTACCATTTTAATGTATGATTCAGAAAAGGAATTCTGCAAACATTACAGTAACAAAGAGGATATTAAACTGTCATTGACTTGACATTTTCTTATTACTGAATTGCTTAACATATTATATAAGTGTTCTTTTATTGTTGAGATCTCTTTCTTTAAAGCAGGGGTACTTTAGAAAGTTCAGTGATATTTCCTTCTGATATTTTTGAGACATAGGAAAGTGAAAAAACACCAAACTTTTCAGAAAGGTATCTCTGAGTCCATTTTTTAGAGAAAAGCTAAGTCTGATCAGAGACTAAAGAGAATCATTAAATAACAATTAATTATCCACCTTTTTTACTTAATACCAAAGCCAAGAAATTACACTTAAATCCAATAAATTATCTGTTGAATTGTAAACTGGTTTCTAAAATATTTTTTGACTAAAAGAAGACTTGTTCTCATTAGAAATAACTTAAACAAAATTGTTGCAGGTGCTGACTTGACAAAGTCTGCTCTGTAAAGTGAATTTCCAGCACAGCAGCAGCACAGCCTCAGGAGGAACTAAAGGCTTCAGGAAGTATTTTCTTTGTAAAATACTCCATCCACACTCTGTGTAGCACTTTCAGCACTGCATTCTTCCACACATAGGCTGACTCAAATTTACTCAGAGTTTTAGACCTTCTGAAAGCCTTTCTCTGTTAGAGCATGCAGATCCAGAGTGATAAAGATTTCCTTCAGTTATACAGAGATAGGGGGAAAAGGGTAAGTACAGGAAAAACTCAGAGAAGATACATTTCACACAAACAATAAACCCCCAAGAACTCAACCTTTGTCTGCAGCTACTCGAGTTTAATCCTACAGGTAACTGTAACTTGATGGAAAGAAATAAAGGTAGAATTTTAACCTTTATTATAAAGAACCTGGGAACTAATAGAAATCCTCAGCCTTCCAAAAGCCAGATTTCAGCCATGCTGAATGGACAAAGTTGTCTCATAAAATATAACAGACAACCCCAACCTGTTTGGATTGGATTTTTTCCAAAAAAATAGTTACATACCCATTTT
The DNA here is from genome assembly GCF_001522545.3 of Parus major. Classification (NCBI taxonomy): domain Eukaryota; kingdom Metazoa; phylum Chordata; class Aves; order Passeriformes; family Paridae; genus Parus; species Parus major. The sequence goes on along the minus strand of NC_031774.1, from coordinate 2,190,144 downwards.
CAGCCATGGTAGCTAAAATTCAGCTAAAACAAGGAAAATTTGAATTTCAGTCAAGGAAAACTTGACTGAAATTTGAGGACAAAGGCAATCTGTTAACTTCTGATCATAATTATTTCCTGTCAGGCATGCAGAGGGGAAAAAACTGTCAGAGTTTTTGCTGGATTGACCAGATCCTTAACTCAGCCACACCTTGAAAATGCATAACCAAGAATAACACACTGGACCAAAGGCTCTGGATAATATTAAAAAGAAGACACTTAAGCAAGGATAACAATCAGCACAAAAGATTGTGTTGTGGAATTGCCACTTGCAGCATCAAAGCAGAACTGGGGTGATTAAAATAGAAACCTAAAATAATAGAATATAGAAATATAGAAATAGAATAACAGAATATAGAAACTGGAATATGGAAAAATTGTGTTTTTCAAAAAGCCAGGACCTTGAAGATCCACTAAATGTTTACCCAAGGCTCTCTGGATAAGAATAGGAAGAGTGTCCTTCTGATGTCTCTGACACTGCAAAGTACTGACAATTTTTTTTCTGAAAAACACAATCATGAAGTGTGTCACAGGGAGCAGCTGAAGTTTAAATCCTGAATCTGACATAAATGCAGAGAAATTCCATTGATCCAATTTCACTATTGCTGTGAAAAGAAACAATCTACTAAAATTCTAGCTAAAAATACTAACTCTAAAAAACCAGAAATGGATAACAGCAAATTGACATACATCACTTGAGTATGTAGAACAATGGGAGCTAAGAGCTAAATAGGTAGAACACATACTTAAGAACTAAACAATCCTATTGAATAATATGGGATTGTCTTTTTTTTAATTAAAAATGAGTTTATACTCTGAGAAAGTCAAGCCTGTTGCAATGATGGGCACGTCCAGAAACTGAAATAGACCCATTGTTACATATTCATCTTTTAACAGAATTGCTGTGCAGCCACAGTAAGACTGATTTGAGTGTTGACCCACAAGTTATGATCTGCCAGAAACAAAATTTATTCCTATATTCCTATTTTTTTTTCCATACATGCATCAATCTGAGAATGCATTTTTCCTTATCTGAGACAAGAGACATTTTCCTTCTTTATATTACACTCATCAGGAAGGTTCACATAGTACTAGCAAAGGGGTTTTCATAGTTTCTGTATCTAGGTTCTATTCATGCATTTTCTCTTAAATAAAAAAGTGCCAAGCCACTTTATAGACAAAGAGGCAGTGGTACAAAATGCTTACAAGTGACCACCCAGATTTTATAATGCAGCACACTTGGACAGTCATGATTAAGCAAAATTTCATGTGATAAAGCTATCTATCTGTGGGCTAATCACTTATTCATGACTTAAAAGATTTTTTAATATTGGAAATATTAGAAAATCCCAATGCATAACCATGACCTAAGCACGCCTCAGTGATGACAGGCTATAGAAAATATAAAAAATTATAATCCACAGGCAAGAAAATAATAGAGCAGCACTACTGTACAAAGAATTATCCTTTACTACAGGAAAAAACTATTTAAAATTAAAAATATAACGTCCATACTCTCAGGCTTGCATGAAGAACACAGTGGCTTTATGGAATAACAGCAGAAGCAGCACACTCACAGCAATGGCAGCACATGAATTAATATTTCCTCAAGGACATGACAAATTGCTCAATGAAAAATGTTTCTTCCCCCAGAATTAGAAATAATTAGAAGCAGTTATTTAATTAAGAATATTACAGTCCTCACCTTATGGAATGTATGCCCACTGCAAATCATTAACTTTTTCAATTCAGGAAACAATTTTCCCCTGCAACTCTAATAATCAGTGGTAAAAAAATAAAATAAAAAGATCCATTTACTGAGGCAAAACACACATACAGGAAATATAAAACAAGTAAAAACTAAAATAAATACCTTTTAACATTACATAGTGAAGGAACTGTAGTGCTGTGCATGCTAAGGATGGCATTATGGATGCATTTCTTGTTATGTTGAACTAAAATTTGGGAGGAACATGGAATTTGGGGTATTTCATAGGGTTTAAGGAATAGTTATAAAAACACTGTCTGCAGAGGCCTGTTACAGTGTTGGACTGGAACTCCTTTCAAACCTGAGAATGGGAAACCAAGGGAGCTCAAAGGCCTGGGCTGGGGCATCCTCGCAGTTCTCACTGCTCTCAGCAACACTGAAGGGCATCCCCTAAATTATCATTCAAACAACATTAGGATCAAAGGACTGACATCACAAACAGAAATACAAAAGAAAGAACTGTCTGAATTTAAGTCTGCTTTTGCCACTAGCCCAGCAGGAGCTGAGTTTCTCTTTGATGAGGCCCCTCAGCAATGGTCTGAGAACCGAAAACACGAGGGATGGTCAACATTTCTCCCCACTCACATGGCAGTGCCAGTCCCAACACAGGGACAGCAGAGATTTAGCAGAGAGTCACAGGAGCTGTGTGAGCTGGCCAGAACATGAGCATGAACATGCAGCTAATGCAGTAGGATTTGTGTGTATGTTTGTACAATGTCTGTGTGACTGTGCTGAATCCCCCCATCACTTTCTTCCCCAGCTTCCACTCTTCATGCAGGTGAGTGTGTGTGCACAACTCATCAAACTCTGCATTTTGCTCAACCCTGCTTCATTCTGTTTCAAGACCCTCAGTGCAAGCTAGAACATTTTTAATAAAATATCTCTGTATGGATAATCAGCATTCTGATGCTTTGTGTAAGTTCTGCCTCAGTTATTAGGGCTGCAGTGATGAAACCAAGAGTTACAACCTGAGGAGATATTATATTTTCTAGTCATTACCCTGTAAAGCAAGGATAATGAATTTCATCACAGACTATCTTTGAATGTATTAAAACACCCAACACAGCATTATTAAAAGCCCCAAAACTGAGCATCTTTTCTCAACAGACACCTGTGTCTGCAGAGACATCCTGACCCTGTGTGTAAGTTATAGCTCCCTCCTTATCCTTGTCTTGTCACCTGCACTGCAGCCACTCCACTCCAGGGTTCAGCTGGAGCAGAGTGGTTAAACAAGGTCTGTCCAATGTTTAGGCTGAACAAGATGAGTAAAAAAAGAATAAACAATTTTTTATTCAAGGGCAGAGAAATTAACTGTACAAGAAGAGTTTAGCAGCCTAAAGGAATGGCCTCATGCTCAGATATTGTTACCTCTCCCTTGCATTGATTTTATTTCCAAAACTCCGTTAAACCTTTGATTTTAAAATCTAACCTGAAGAAATTATAACAACTAATAAAAAATTAAAATAGACAGAAAAAATAAGAAAAAACTAATTAGTGTTTAGACCAGAATGAAAAAATGATCCATTCAGATCAGAGTGAGGCTCTTCTCTGCAGCTTCTTGGCATTAGTGGTTACTTTCTGCTATGCTGACATCCTTGTCTTATATCAAGTATAACAACAACAAAAATATTCCTCCCTTTAAAGCCATCTTTGAGGCTTGTGGTCTGATAAGGGGATGGATTCCTTCAGCCTAGATCTCCTTAGTCTCTTCAACTTTTACTGAGAGATATGTTGTTCCTCTTAAAATTAGCCTGCTGTTTACTTAAGTGGAGAACTGGATATCTTAAATGTTCTGGGCACATCAGAAAAATATTGCCTCCCAAGGTGGCAAAAGCAGCAAATAACAATCTGCTGGCAAGCTGCTCCAAATACATTGCAGGCAGCTTGTCTCATAAGGAAGCTTTAACTTCATTGGAAAGCTAAATACCAAGGCTACAAAAATCCCTTTTATTCACAAAAGCGGGATCCAATTTAAAAAGTCATTCTAAATTGAAAAAAGAAGACCAGCTGATTGAAACTTCTAAAGTTTACCTCTAGTCTTCCAGCATGAAGTGAGTGAAATGGATAAGAATTATATTCATGATGACAGCCAGGAACAACAGGAAAGGTGATGATGATTTTCGCTGTTAAGGTACTATTAACTCTAATGGTGACTAGAATTTTACATGATAACTGTCTTAATTCTTTCATTTAGCAAATTTATTAATAAAAACAACAAAACACTGTCCAGGGAAGTGAATTAGTGTTGGTCCACTGAAATAGTAGTTACACAATTTATTTCATTCCTGCCAGCAGAGCCAGAGTTAAGATCCCTCAAGCAAACAGAATCCAGAGGCATAATTGAGTTTAAGTATGGGATTATGTTCAGTCCACTATTTCATTAACTTAATCCTGATCTCCAGAACTGGCTTCTTTCACCAAGTCATTCCAGACCACTGAGCTGCTGAGATATAGAAAGCTTCTGGAAGTGGCAGTTATAGACAGAAAAGAACATTTTTCGCTCAATGAAATTCATGAACGTCCTTAATTTATGCCTCTAACTGAATTGATTTGATTAAAGTTTTTGGGTTTTTTTTTTCCATTTTCTTTTAATTAGCCAGGGCAGCTTAAATTAATTATGTCTTATGTGTGGATTCAGTACCAGGATGTTTCATGCAGGAACAAACATGAAATTAAAAAAAAAAAAAAAAAAAAGCCTAAAGGTTTTTTTAATCTAAGTTACAAAGAAAGATGCACTGAAATGTAGTATTGATTTACCTTCATTGATAAAAATGCAATGCCCAGTTTGCCACGTGGCTGTTTGAAAGCTGTGGTGGTCAGCTCTGCATGAAAACCTCCAGATAATTGTGCCTAATGCTGCTGGGTGTTGCACTGAAGGGAAATGTCACCAGCCTGGAGCAGTCACTGCTCTGCTCCTGGTGACAAGGACAGAGCCTGTGCAGGAACCTGGATCAGGGACAGGGAGGCAAAAAGCCTCCACTTACCCACCTCCAGTACCTATTTGCATAAAGCTAAATACAATCCAGCACACATTTAGATATGGCTATGTTCTGAGTTAATCAACTCCCCCAGGCTATTTTCTGGTGTAAATAAAAGCAAAATGTGGTCTGAGCTGTGGATGTATTGTCTCTGCTGCTAGAGAATATAAGCACTCCTCACGGACAACTGGACTGTTGAGAGCTCTTGGCGTAGCATTCCTCGTTAAAGCAGTTAAATCTGCTGACCTAATTTGTCTTTGTTGGTTACATCACTTTGAGACAACTGAGGACAAATCTCAATTTCCAGGGCTACTGTTCCAAGCTGTTCAGTAGCAAGCACCAGTAGGCAACAAGCACCATGCCCCATCCTCACAGTCAGAGCTGATGGAGAAAGAGTAGAATTCCTGCTTCTTATCCAGAACAAAACTTGCAAGTTGCCAAAGAAAGAGTGGTTAAAATTCAAACCTCCTATTTCTTTAAGAAAAAATAAGAAAATAGATATAAAATGAGAGAATACTCTCCCTCTTGTTGCACATAGACACAGTATTACTTTTCTACCAGCCATCACTGGTTTATTTCTTTCTAACTGGTGAGTGAAACTTTGAAGCACAGCTTTGTTATTTGTTCCTCCATAGCTGCTATCTTTTTTTTATGGGTTCCTTGCTGGATAAGGCAATTCTGCTTTCCACTGTGGCAGTCATGCCACATTATATATCACAGAGCACAGCTTGCTTATTTTGCCATGGCTATTGCAGACAGCTAGCTAATATGGTGAGAAATACTGTGCCCCAAAATAAACTGAATATGAAATTGCTAGGACAGGGGCTGTATGCTAGCACAGTCTAGAATTAAGCTTGCATACTACACTTGGAAATTAGTGGGAACAAGAATCATAGCTGGCTATTAAAATGTATTGCTTTTAATGCAAGGGGCTCTCTTTGTTTGCTCTTGAACACCAGTTTGTTTTTTTCCTTTTAGTTTGGATTGAGAGCTTGACATTGCAGACTGTGAAGTTTAAAAAAGCTGACCTTGAAAACACAGTCACATTTATTTTTGAATGTTGGTTTAGCTTCACACCCTGAAAGTGGCTTCCTGCCTTGCAGATTTTGCTGAGCATTGTATGACCAGCCATGCCTGAACTCGCTGCACAGCTCCCTTCAGGCCACACTACAACCATTCAGAACCCATCCACTAACAGCTTGAAATACAAAAAGTGTCTGTTTTAGGAACCCATGCCACGGTTCTAATCACCTCCACCCTCCTTCACCAAGCAGTGACCTCCCCAGTCGCACTCCTGATCATTTTCAGACATGGCAGGGCAGCAAAATTTTTCTGGGATCTTCCTCAGCACTGGCTGAAGGGCACTTTTACTCCCTCACAGACTTCATGCAGTGCTCCCACAGATTTCACACCCAGGCAGGTACTTCCAAGGAAGGGCCTTTTCCCACTGGAAAGCTGAAGCAGCCTTGCTGAAGGTTTCACACACAGAGCAGGCACAGCACAGCTCCCTTGAACCTGCTAAGCTGTGAGAATTCTCTTCATTACAGCAACCTGACAGGCTGACATTAAGGGTGAAGAGGCTGCTCTGCTGATACCAGCTTGTAACATTTTCATAAAAATTCCCTAACAGCAGTAGTATTACTATCTACACTGTAATTTTTGATAGGCACTGCAAGAAGCAAACCGTAAGAAAATGTTCCCAGCGTTCTGCAGGGAAATGTGGGATGGTATCGATGCTGGTGACACAGCTGGACTCGAGCAGGAGGTACAGCACTCAATTCAGGCATTAGCTTTGTGCTGCCAGGCTTTCCCAGGCACTAAAAATGCTGGGCTAAAGACACTCAGATATAGACAATTCCCAAAGATGGCTGTTCACACACAGAACGCTGTCCTAATTCCTGAGATTTCCAGGTAGCTGCAAGCTCTGCACAATTAAATTTTAGATAGCTGTGAAAAAGTCTCCAGCACATTACATTTCAGTTTATATTTCTTTCACATGTGACCCATTTCAGCAAGGCTTACTTGGAAAGTATTTCTCCATCATACAAAGTCACCACTCAAATGGACAATACCCTCACCTCACACATCATGTTTCACATCTAGCATCACATTTAACCAGATTTACAACTTCACTGTCTTTAATAGAATTGCTCCTGAAATGTATTAATGCAACAAAATCAGGATAGAGTCGTTTACCTGTTAATGACTGAGAGATGAGCTGTTATAACTTATTAAATGTATGCTCTAATCCCAATTACAATGTAAAAGAGGTTAACCTAAGCTTAATTTGAAGAATGAGAAGACAGAAAATAGCAGAAAAATTATTAAAATTGGGGGTACTAGCCATTATCTACTGGTGCTACAGAGGATATTATTAAAATAAACAGCAAGAATTCCCCCTCACCACCAAATTCTCAGGGAACAATTATTGCATCTCCAATGAGAAGAAAGGAAATAACCATTAATGATTATGTTTCTATAGAAGAAAAGAGCTGCTAGACTAAAACACCTGTGGCTGCTTAAGGGATTTTTGTTTGTTTTCACTGCACATAATGCTGGAACACATATTGTGCAATAATACTGTTATGTCAGCGCTCTTGTAGACTCACAATTTCTTCTTGGACAGCTGCAGCATTTACACAGATTTATTAGATCCAAAAGTCCACATAATCACATCACCTGAATAAAAATTAGGCATCTGAAAGTTTTACATAACCACGGCATTGGCGGTCGGGCAGGACGGTGCAGAAGCTCAAGCTGGAGTGGCCTTAAAAATCAAACTTCAGCAGTGCTGAAACTGCTGGTACTGCTGAAGCTTAAACCAGAAAAACCAGAAGTTGATTCTTTGTGTAATGCTGGTTCCTTCCAAAGACACAAATGGCAGAAATCTTGGCTCTCAGATTAATTTGTCTTTGGCTCATTATGACACAGTCTTTGCTTGATCCTTACCCCAGGTAGGCCAGTATGAACTCATTTAACTCCACTCAATTAAATAGAGAATTGCAAAATTATGCCAGCTGATATTTCAGGTCCCTGATCCTTTATTAGAAGGGCTCTGCTAAATATCAATTTATTTGGCTTAATAAAATGGAATGCTGTGCTATCTAGCACATTTTTGCTTGTCAGAATAATGCTTGCAAGTACACAGGGGATGTAATTCTCCATATAAAGACAGACTGAGAACAGCAAGATTCACAGCAGGTGTGAGAGCTCAGTTCCACAGCAGTGACAGCAAAACACTGCAAAATCTCAGCGTGGCAAACTGCACCATAGCCAGGCACAAAGCCAAGCCTGTGTCTTTCAGAGATCTGGGGATAAGGTACAGAAATATGAGAACAGCATGTTCTCACTCATCCCAACAGCCCAACACAGACCCACCACCACTGGACATTGCCAACTACCACACCAAAAGCCAGCCAGTTTTTTTTAGCCATTTTACAGCTCCCATATAAAGTATGTCAGTACTGCAGACAGCCCAGGAAAAAGAATTATTGGACTTGGGAGACAACAATAAATAACAATCATTGGGTACCATCAGCCATGATATGATTTAATACTGAGCTGAAGGTCCTTTCAAAACCAAAAATATTTATAGATATCTGGCTAAAAACACTGACAACAGCCAGAGAACAAAAAAATGTTAGCATTTTCTGGACAGGATAGCCTTTTTCAAAAGAAAATGTATGGTGATTTACTTCAAAGCAGATAGAATAACTACTGAAGCTGATATTTATAAAATCTAAATACAGTTGACACAAATGAAAAAACTCAGCTTTCAGTTACACATGTAGAGCCTCTGTAAAGTGCAGCATTTGTCCCTAAGGGACAAATTCTGTGTGCCTAAGAAGGAAAGAGCCTTAGAGCCACACACAACCTAACTGGGCCCAGTTCTGTGAGTACAGGTTACACCCTCTTAACTGTGCTACTGCAGCATAAAAAAAAACCCACCATGGCACTTCTTGAAAATAATCAAGTCAAAGGAAAAGGATATTTTAAAACTGAGTATCAACTCTGTCAGAAAAGTTAAGGGGACAAACCATCAAAGACTTATTAAAGATTCAGGTAAGTAAATATTGATATTTTTGGGTGGCATGTTGCCCCAGCTGCAGTCATGCTCTTGAGACATTCCCAAGGGAGAAATTGCAAGGTGTTTGTAAAGAATAAATGAAACATTTCATCCCATAAATTACAATCAGATTTCTGCCAGACTGTGCAGTAAACAGCATCCATCTCCAAAAAGCCACTGGAGCATGTACAGAAAGATGGAAAAGAGGAAGCAGGAGAAGCAAGAGGGGAGTTCAAATTAAGGTGACAAATGATTCACATGCATATCCTGGAAAATTGGAAAGTCAAAGACTTCACATCTTCCAGCTCCATTTATGTTTTGTGGCTCCTTCACTGCCACAGCTGGCTCTTACTTTGGACCAAATTCACCAGTTCTTCACAAGTTTATTCTGTACTTTTATTTTATTCATTCTTCAACACTGCACACCTCTTTCTTTATTCTCAAGTCATTCTTCAGCAGTGCTCTTAGCTCTTTTCAATTACTGAAATCTTTGTTCATCAATTTTAAATGAGCTCAGGGAGCTCATATAAATAATTCTAAAATCCATCTTTCTGTTGTAAATTAGTATTGCAAGCATTCATTCATTCTTTCACTCATCCTACTACGTCACTAATCTTCTACCCAAGAATTTCCTGAATATTTTCCACTTTTGGTCTAAATTAAGAAGTTGACCTCTGACACTCTTCAACATCCTATTTTTACCACCTTAGACATGAACATAAGCACATAAAACTGATTTCACCTTAACTTTTACTGAGTAGGCAAGAAAAATCCTCATTCACCTTTAGAGTCATTTAGGAATAACAATTCAACACTAACTCTACAGTGTTACAGTCTACAACTGTGAGCCTCAAAACATTCCTCTGAATTTAAAAGGTTTTGCTGAATCACCAGAGTTCCTTTCCTTTTGATCTTCAAACCTGGAGGAAACTTTTAAAGTTTAATTTTTCCTTGACTGCCTTCACTGGCTGACTCCTCGAATCCCTATAAACCACCTGGGTGTAGTGCTGGAGTAGACTGGGAGAAGCCATGAATCCTCACATGGATCCCAGCACTGCCAAGCAGCCCTCCAAATGGCATTTTCAAATATCAGACAGGGCAAATTTTCATTTTAAACAGCCCATAGTGCTATTGAGAGCATTGGAAGCTGCCCAGACATGAGCTCCCAGTGTCCTGAAAAGCCGTAATTAGTGTGATTGCTGCAGTAAAGGATGGCAGGGATAAGCTTGCCAGTTAGTGGTCACTCAAACACAAAGACCTAAAGGAGAACCACTGCTTCACCACCTGCATGGAACAGACCAGCACTGGAATGCCAACAAGTCTGCCTTGGTCTGGGAAAAACAACTCACCAAATGGAATGAAAAGGTTCAGAAGAAGAGAGGAAGAAGACTCTGAAATTTCACAGCAACATCCAGGTCCATGTGAACTAGTCCTCAGCATTAAGTTCTCACTCAAGGAAATGGCTGATAGAGCTCAACAGTGTTTGTAATAATAATACAAAGTATGTATAATTAATAAACTTCAGCTCTTACACCTTGTAAAAAAAAAAATTCTTATTGTAAATGCTGAGAGTCCCATATTTAAACCAACTCTCAAAAGATGACACAGCTCAATTTAAGAAAACATATTTCCTTCTGTTTAGCCTGTACTGCCTAACCCAAAGTCACCAATAATTTAAGGCAGGTACTTCCACAAAATAAACCTATTAAAGTAGTCCTTAAGCAACCAAGCAGAATCAAGAGCCATTGTGCTTCAGCAGTACTTTGAATTGTTACCCTCCCTAACTTGCACACATTTCAGAGCAGAGGTTGCTCTGTGGCTGACCACAGTGAATTGCTCTTTTATCACTCGTGCATTTTCTTTCACCATCCTATTTTAGGAGCACTCTGCAGCAAGTTCACACCAGTTTCTGAATTTCTTGCTTCTGGGGTCACTCTTCCTTATGCCAGCTTCACCCTGCAGATAGTCACTGGTATTTCCTACTCTACGAGTGTGCAAAAATAAAGCCCATTGATTCCAGAAGTATTTCATACTTTTTCTTTTTTTTTTTTTTTTAAATAAAAAGATGCCACAAAAAAAAGGGTTGGAAGACAAACTGCAGTCCACATTTCCAAATATCCATTAATTAGTGTTAATGCATAGATAAAAAGTCTTCTAAAGTGCATGTCATGATAGAAAATGACCAAAGTAATCTCTGCAATGCATGGAAATACACAAATATAAAACTATTTTTAAAATATTATATATTTTACACTCACAAACTAATTCAAAATCCAAAAAAGTACTGCAGAACTACTTCCATTAAAAAATTAATTTTTCAGAGAGGCAAAGAAGCCACAGTTCTGGCTGAGAAGATACTGACCAATTATAAACTATCCATTATTAACAACTGGTCATTATTCTAACAATTATAAAAATAACTAAATACTTCAGCTACTATGTCAGAACTGTGTTAACAAACTAGTCCTTGATTATTAGAAGACACTTTTTCAGTGTGAAAAATGGAGAACAGGAATTTTCTTTAATTCATCCAGAATTTATTTCAGTACCTATTTTTATCTAAAGTCTTTAATCACGGGTTCCATTTGCACTATTGGCGTTTTCTGTAACCAAGTTTTAATCTGAAATATACACTTTGCCTGTGAACCTGTATTAATAGGAAATTCAATATCTAAGCCAAAAAAATGCAATCTGTAATTTTAACTAATGTGATGGCAAATGCTAACTCAGGGTGACCAGATGCCTCTCCCGTGGTGTCCACAGGGACACCAGGCACAAGGACAGGACACTTGCAGCACATCCCCATCCATACAGATGTGCCAGTGGTTCTCTCACCCAGAACTCTGCTAAAAAAGGGATCAGCCCTTCCTGCCTGGGAGAATCAGACACTGTGTCCATGAAAATCATGAGTTCAGCAAGGTGGCATCAGCAGAAATAAGAATTACCTCAACCAGAGGGCTGCACTCAGTGCTTTATTGATTACTGACTGGTTTTGTCTCTACATTTTAAAATGTTTTAAGCTATTTAATAGCAAACTTTTTTAACAGCTATTATTCTTATTGGCTTTCTGTTTAGAAACAGCAATTCTTTTCTCTTGCAAGTTATTTTGACATGTAAATTCTTATAACTGGATAAACTTCAGTACAAAACACCATTATTGGGAATATAATTTTCTATTTTGCAGCACTGGGTGAAGCAATCCAGTACATTTAGAAACCATCCATAATAATTATGAACCAGACATTTAAGCCATCTTGCATCATCAGTTCCCAAGCAGAACACATTAGTGAGTGATCACACTAATCAGAATGTACTACAGCTTGATAATGTTTTTCATAATTACAATTTTATTTTGGCAGTCATTTTGGGCCAAGTATTTAAAACACAAAGTTACAAATATTCCAACAACTAAAATCCCAAAAGTTTGTGGGAGCTTTTTCCTCACTTCCCATGAATATAATTTTTCTTGTGCATTTGTATTTCTTTGGAGTCCTCTCAAGAATGGCACCATAGAATGAGAACCAGAAAAAAAAAAAAAACTTACTAAAACAAAAGTAGAAAGAAGCTTTCTAGCTAGAAAAAAATTAGCAAGATAGTGGATTCATTTTTTTATCACAATCATTTTCCAAGTCCAATTTCAGCTATTCATTTTAGATAGCATTTCACAATTGCTTTTGAATCTATTTATATTCTTTGACTACAGGTTTTGCTATGCAGTTAAGTAAAAGACACCTGAAAAAAAGATTAGTAATGATATTCTCACTGGTTTAAAGTGAAAGAAACTAAATATACCCAATGTAATTTGTTCTCTGCTAAAATTACCCTTCCATGGTTAGTTACTGAGTTTTCTTATTAGGTCACATATACTTAAGAACAGTGATATCCCACTAATTCATGTTACTGACAACAGAACATTGCCTCTCCCTGATCATGGCCAGGTATCAGAATAAACCCAGAATAAACATGTCTCTCTCATCATCAGCCACAAAGGACAACTCAGTTAGGAATGCACGATGGTACAGATGGAAACAGAAGCAACCCTCAAGAAACAGGGGTGATTGTAACCAATAATCATTTTGGATTAGGAAGAGAAAGTTCTAGCTAATGGAAAAGGGAGGATGACACATCTGGATCATCATTTATGGAGCCTGCACTTTCCTTCTTGCTTCCCTCTGAGGAAATGCCTGGCAGTTATGTACTCAGATCCTCTTAGGAACATCACATTGTTGCCTCCCATTCCTGAAAGAGTTGGCTGTTAAATGACAAACAAAAACTTTACTCTTTATCACACATAAGAGGAGGTTGCTAGTTCTCACAATTTAGCCTCCTCTACAAGTCCAGAGTCTCTGCAGAAGAAAGCAGGAAGAAGATGAGTGGATTTGGAGCAACAGGCAGAACATATTGTGCAGCTCCTCGGGAGCTCCTGCCTTCAGGACTCCCCTGCACTCCCAGAGAAACCCTGCAAAAACGTCCCATAAACTCAGAGAACCACAAAAGGGTTTGGAAGGGACCCTAAAGCTCATCTCATTCCAACACCCCTGCCATGGGCAGGCACAGCTTTCACCAGAGCAGGCTGCCCAAAGCCTGGCCTTGGACACTTGCAGGGATGGGGCAGATTTTGCAGTGCCTCCCCAGCTCAGGACACGGCTGCTCTGCTGCCTGCAAGGAGCACCAGACAGAAATGCATGGCTTTATCACTCATGGCTGTTCTGGACCCACCACATTTAAAAGTAGCTCCATGCCCTCTTCAATGAGTGTAGGTAATATACACTGCTCTTTACAAAATAACAAGAGAGGAAAATTACAAATGGAGCCTCCTGGATATTCCCTAAATCAGTATTTTTTCATTATTTGACATACAGTACCATTTTTTATGTTGATGATGGCCAGTCCACCAAGAGGACCAGTGAATTGCAACATGCTGAAATGTTGTATTGAAATATTTAAGTCTCAAAATAAAGATCAGATCACTTGTAGGAAATAAAGCTCAAAAAAAACCCCTCTGCGTTTATAAAATAAATAGAAAAATTCATCATGAATCTAACAAGAGCAAAAGGAGTTAGAAAGTTGGATGAGAAAATGTGGAACCTTAACTACAGCATTAAAAAGAAGCACTTTCTTCATTTGATACATTACCTTCTTTGTATATGTTGAAAACATATTACTGATTATATAAATCTCAAACAGAAGTAACTGTAGGTGGCTTGGAACAAGTAAATGCTGTATTTATACAAGAACAGCATTCTGCAAGCAATATTAGTCAGCCATTGAGCAGGTTCCCTGAGCTCCAGCACACTGAATACGTGCATAATTAGGGCTTGTTTGCGTGACATCTGGTGGGGAAATAATATCACATCTGATATGAAAGATACAAAAATATTTTCATAAAACAAAAAATCGCAGTGGAACAGGACCGCGATGTTCCTTTTCATAACAAGCAGCCTCACATCAATAAAATTCAATCATCCTACAATATCAACTGTATCAGCTCTCCAAAAGAGAAAATAAGTCAGTATGCAATTAGATGCAATTTCCCAAGATTGGCAAAACTCAATTTCCTTCAGCTCCCTGTGTCCACAGAAAAGATGGAGCTCAGGTAATGTCAAATGCACGCAGATGACTGCTGTTGAGTAAATCCATTTATCATTCAAAGATCTGACAGAGCAGCCCAAAGCTTTCATTGCTTAGAGGCATTTTATATATACATAGCCCCAATAAATCTGCCTGTGAGCTGTGCTGTGCACATTATTCTGCAGAATAATGTCTGTAGAGCAAACTCTGTTCCCTTCTGAGTGGCACTGCATTAGAGCTGGGGTACAAAACCTTGTTGTCTGCAACATTCTTAACAACAGCAAGAAAACAAAATGTGAATCCAAATGAAAATGAAAATTAATCTAATGGGAGGAGGGTCTGAAGAGAGTTGCACTGGACTCTAAAAATAAATCTCCATTCTTTGCTTGTATTAAATCAAGAGGAATGTTTAGTGATCACACAAATACCCCTCCCTGTATTCTGGGCAGGGCTGTTCCAAGTCCTGAGCGAATTTGTTCAGAACTGGCTCAAATACCAGAGCCCTGTGCCATGTCCTGATCAAGCTGTGTCACATTAGCATAGCCATTATAACTTCTGCACTACTGACCACCTCTTTCTCCCAAATACAAAGGCTACATTAATACAGCCCAAAATTCAAGTCAGTGGCAGGAACAGAAATGAGGCCAAACTCGAAAACAAGAATCCTACACATCCCTGGTTCTGATTTTTCAGGACCAGGTTCTGTAAAATACAGATTTTCATGTCTTCACAAACAGGGATCCTCATCCTGCAGAATGTGATGCCCTGCTTAGTGCCTATGCATACACAATATAATTTATGCAGCTGAATAATTTTTTAGATTTCTCTTTTTTTAGCATGGAAAGCGTGCACAGAGTGGGGATGACAACACCATTTTGAACATTTCTATCCTAAGTGCTTATTTGGGCAATAGTATCCAATAAAAAGAAAGATCATGATCCACCTCAAGTGGTTTCAGGCAAGACCACTATCTCTAAATCCAGCAGAAAAAGAGGCATGTCTGAACTTTCAGAAAGAACAAAGTACAGCTGCTCCACAACCTGAAACACTGTGGGCAAGTGCAAAGTAATTCCTGTCGAGTTCTCCTTAATCCTGGGATTTACAAGCATTTTTCCCAAGTGTGTTAAACTCATTATCAATGTGAAAAACTGTAGTTGCTGCTACTTGTTGCATCAGCTTAAGAAATCTCCCCTCAGCATTTCTCCCTGCCCAGTGTGTGAGCAGACAGCTCACAGACCTGGAGGGAGGCAACAGCACACTGCTCTTTTGAGCTGAACTCCTGCTGAGCTCCAAATGGCATTCCCAAACAGCTTTTCCCATTCCCTGGAAGTGGGACTTCTGCTGCAGCCCTTCCTTCTCCTAAGGACCACTGACATACAAACCATTACAGCCCTGCCTTCACAGCAGCCACTCACAGGATGTGAGCTGCCTTGTCAAAAAAGCACAGCTCCAAATGGGGGAAAAAAGCTTTTAATCCTTTACAATGGAAATACCAGTCCTTAGAAAGAGGAAGTTCAAGATACAACAGTTTGAAGGCTGGAGAAGATGTAATAATGAACCTGCCTTTGGAGGCAGTGGTCAACCTCTCTAAATAACATAACATTCTTATCAGCAGTTACTGAAAAGAACAGCAAAAACCTCTTTGCTCACTGAATTTATGTTTTATGTCATGTGGACTCAGTTCCTGAATCTGCTTGGACTCATTAACACCAGAAAACCACAAAAACTATGTGCTCCTCACAGAAAAAGGGTCCAGAGAATGCTCACATCACCACATCAAACACTGGGTGTTCAGAAAAGAAAATGAAGCTGAAGGAAGGCATTGCAATATATTGATTGTATTTTTTGTTTCAGGCTTTTATTCTACACAGTTTGGGATAGATGTTCTACTTCACCTTCATATTTTCATTGCTTATGATTGCTCCTCTCTGGGATTGCCAGTGGGCTAAAGAGATCAGGGTGGTTGAGGCCTCTGTGAAGAAGCAAGCCCTAGGAAAGACATGGAATTCTGCTCTGTGATCCTCAGAACCTAAACACTGGTGTTTGGGCTGACAGGTGCTCTGGAATTTTCCATCATGTTTCAGTCTGCAGGCATATTTCATTCCCATGAAAACAGCTTGGACACTCTGCTTCTCAAATCCGTGCAGTTTCCCATCTGTGTGCATAAATATTGGGAAAAACCACTCTGGCTTTGAAACAAAGACACTCCAGGTCCAATCACCATTTTAACATATTCCACTTTCAGAAGTTCAGTACAAGCCACATAGCTCACCTCCCACCTTGGGCAAACAGACCAAATGGAAGGCATCACTCCAGCATTTTTTTCATTACTTTAGTTCACATCAGGCTGATTTTTAGACACCTTCTCAAATATTTCAACCATTATAAAATGATGGTACAGAGCTCAGATACTTGCAATACGTACAAGACACAAATTTAGATATGCAGTCATTTGCTGTGACTGTGTTTACTTAATACCAACATCTGCTCCAGTTCCAACAATGGCACTGCTGCAAGAACAGCAAAAAAACCCTAATCTCCTCAATGAAAAGATTAAGAAATACTACACATCGTGCTCTAGCAGCTTTATGGATGTCAGTCCAAATCAGAAGACCATTAGTTACTTCCCAGCTTCCCAGTACCTTCTTTGGAACCCATACATCCAACAGCTGAAAAAGAGCCTTGCTGTTGAAAATCCATGAAAATGTTCTGGCCTATCAGCACAGGGAAGCTGTCTAAAAAAAGCAAGTGGTAACACAGCTTTGGAGAAATAATCAGAATTGGCAGCAGTAAAACACTGAAGAAATAAGATCTAGGTATGATTCATGAGCAAAACACAAGAGTAGCAACAAGCTTAACAATTGGTCAGTACTTTAGGCTCTGAAAAATGTATATTTTCAGTTTGGGATGGAGCAACACAAACCTTGAGGTACAAGTGCATCTTAGAAGAGCAGGCCCAGACCTGCTGTCTGTGATTACCAGCAAATGCAAGGCTTTTGCCAGGGCCCAAAGTGGCTGGAATGGCCCTCCCCAGCCTCACCCACATCCTGCCTGTGGCTCTGGGGTCCCATTCAATCCTCCTGGTGCTGTAGGACAGGGATGGGGTCCCAGCCCCTGTGATCTGCTGTGTGATCAAGCTCAGCTCCTGCCTTTGCCAGCCCCTGGGCAAGGAGCCAGCCCTCGCTGCTCCCAAACACATTTCTTTCACCACCTTAAATTGCCATTCCTTTTATGTGCTCGTCTGGCATCAGGAGAACCTTTTAAAGCATAGAGCAGAGGTCAAAAGTATTAGGAGCATCTCTTTGGGCAATCCTATAATGTAAGATGCCTGACAAATTAGGTGAACATTTTCAATCACATATATTGTTTCATGTGGCAGTACAACTGAGACTGCTTGAAGATCTTGTGGGTTCTCTGGTTGCTTCTATTAGGTATAATTCAAAACTACAGAAAATCACAGAAAACAAAAAATAGCTGAAATATGACTTGTTCTCTCCTCTCAAAAGAAATAAATCAGTCAAGCCATCAGAAATGTTCAGAAATGGGTAGTGGTCTGAATGTCTTTATTTCTGGGTGCCAAAAATGAGACAATTTAAAAAGCACTTTTCCTGCATGAATTCAAAAGTTAATCTCATTAAAGGCACTCCATTTTGCTTAGGAATTGAGTTGTCCATATCATTAATCAATTCTGGAAATATTTGCTTATAAAATAGGCCAAAGAGCAGCAAATTAGTACAATTTCTACTTACTACTCTTCTCACATTTTCTACATATTTCAAAGGCATAAAAATGCTAATCCTCCATTACTATATGAGTAACAGAAAATATTTTGCTCACCAGAGAAAACAGTTTTATCTTCTAACCTATGGAATCATCCTATCAGCTATTAGAGGAGATATTCACAAGTAAAATGGCACCAAAATAACAATTTCTTCTAGCAGATACTCAGAAGCATTAAACCTTGTTCCTCTCATTTATTCAGATCCTTATGGCATTTTTGTCATTAATTTTGATATCTCTGAGTCCTGGATAAATAACATTGTCTCTAAGTAGCCAACAGAAGTAAAGATGTACAGAAATAAATGCTGGAGTATAAATTGCTATACAGTTCATTTACTGCACTCTCTGCAGTAGGATACATTCTTGCTAAAATAACATTTATCTGAGCTTGTCATCTGGCACAGAATAAAATACAATGATGCCCTTTAAACATTGAATTAAAAATATTTTCTGTTTCTTCCCTGTGATGAAACCATCTTTTTCTTCAGTATGTGTATCTGCAGCTAATATTTAAGAAAGACTTTAACAGAAAAGATACTATTCCTTAGCTTCTTGAACTGAAAATATGCAAGATTTCTGCTTTAAAATAATGCCTTGCCATTTTGAATGCAAAGAGGGATCATCTTCCTTCATGCTTGAGACCTGAAAAATAATCAATGTCTTAAATTCCTGAGGAATTCAGGGCACATTGAGGGCATCTTTAAAGCACAAACCCACTAATGACATAGAAGGTATTTAACCTGAAATACACAGTCTGTGGAATGTGTAACTTGTAATACAAATATAGTTTTGGATAAAAAACAAGAGATACCTTTCATCAGAATCAACAATCCTCTGCAGCTTTCTGCATTCAGGCTCCCTGTGCTATTCAGGCTCCACTGTGCAAGGAGGAACTGTCACTGAATGACACCCTGGATTCATCACAAAGCTGTGCCAGCAGGGAGACAACAATAGGCAGAAATTAAAGTTCATTCATACAGTGGATGATCCACAACAAGGACAGGGCTCTCACTGGAAACCAGCCCTGCACTGATCTCAGTGGAACAGCAGCGTGGTTGGATCCACAGCACAGGGCAGGACCCCAGTGCACCCAGAAATGTCCTTGGATTGCACAAGGCAGAGCAAAAAAGGGAATGCAGTCCCCCTGTGCTCGTGGTTGGATTTCTTTCCAAAGCATATCATGGGGTGCTGCTCCCTGGCAATGACAAACACACTCAGGGAAGCACCCTGGAGCATCCCTCCTCAACAGCAAAATTCTTTATCATATCATATCTTTATCTTTAACATCAATATCACACCAACATAAATCCAAAAAGGAAAGCTGATTTTCTCCTACATGGCAGGGCCAGGTGCTGCCAAACTCTGCAAGACTTCAGTGCAAGAGCATTGGAACCAAAGACAACACACCTAGAACAAAAGAGAAGGACAGGAGTGATACTGAATATGTCTCAGTTGATTTTCTGAATGGAAACCATTCATGTCCAGGATGATAGTTTCAGATTCAGTGTACATTGTCCCACTGAAAATGGCCTTTATAAAAAGTGTAATAAGTAACAATAGTTACTTAGTCAATTACTTAACAATTTTTAACAATAGTTTAAAACAAAAAAATAAAAAATAAAAAACAAGCAAAAAAAAAATAAATCATAAAAACACACACCCTAACTTAGTTTATTCTGACTGCTAAGGAGAGAAAAAAAGATGCCTTTGACATGCCTCACTGACTCCATCCATCCTCCTCCCTTACTCTGAACACAAATGCCTCAGACACATTTGAGTAAGAAATGAAAAACAGAGACCAAAATCCCTCTTGAATATGTGCTGTCCCTTCCTACACTCCCTCGTGTTACAGCTGCAGCATCTGGGAAACCTGCTCCACCACAATGACCCTTCTGACCTTAAGGCTTGTTCCTCAATTCAGGAAGCATTTTACAGCCCAGTTCCTTATGAAATAAATTGAATTCAGGTATTGGAAAGTACATTTTGGGAATGCAGAGCTGAGACCCTTTTTCAGGAACTGGCAGACTGGAGTCTTTGAGGCCTCCCTGTCTGGGAAGGTTGTGTGGTATTACCAAGCAAACAATGGAACTTTTTACACTCATCAGGATACTTGTGGTAGAAGCATGGATTTACCAAACAGGATAAAAACCTCCAGGACTCTGTCCCACCCCACTTGGTGCTGCCCAGCACAAGGAGCATCCTCCCAGCTGCTGCTGCTCCTGAGACCAGGGTACCTGGAAGAGAAACAACGCATGAAGCACCTCTCTGCAGCTGCAGATCAGTTTCAACCACTTTGGTTGGTTGGACTGGCAGCACCATAAAAGCACAGCTGAAATAAAAGGAAATAAAAGTAGTTTTTACTTACCTACTATCTCTCAATTAGCATGTTCTATGAGATTTTTTTACATGTAATGTAAGATTTCTCTTCTTCCCTTCTTGTATATTTATGCATTTATTTTCCAAAGGGCCTATTGCAGAAAAAGGTCTCAAGGCACATTATAATTGTTCAGAAAATGATTAAAAACAAGAATTAATTCAACCATCTCAATACATAATGTTTTAATGAGTTTTCCTTCAGAATTCTGAACACACAGAAAGCATGGCAGCAATATGTAGAGTACCTGGGTGTCAGATACAAAATATTTATGCATTTTAATCTAGAATTAATCTGTCAGTCACTCTGTCCACATTAGATAGTCTCTGTGGAAATTAAAGTTGTTCATTTTCACAAGTGCCAATTTTCTATATGTATTTGTTTCAAATGAAGGTGCAAAATATGATAAATCTGTCAATTAGATCTTTTTCACTGCAAAATCTGAAGCATTTGATCAGTTATAGCAAGAGGAAAGTATATACCCTGCCCCATGTCTAGAGAAGTTATTCTGTTATTTAGATTATTTGATTATAAGAAAAATACATAATTTATACACTGGATACTATAGATGGGGAGTTTTTAATTTATTTTTTTTTATTCCTTATTTTCTCGTGTCAATTCAAACTTTTTAAATATTTACTTATGTTTTTATAACTGGGTGCAATGAAAGTAAAAAGTAATAAAGAACCAGTAAAAAATAGAGGAAGCCAGTGACACAACGGATAGATAATATTTAATTTGAGGATTATTTATAAAGTTAAAGATTATGCTAAAAATTAATTGGTATTCAGAATTCATTTTATGCATCCAGGATGGCCAGAAAGACACATTTCATTTTTCAGTGCTGTGCAAGAAAGACTTTTCAGGAACTAGCTAGAAAGAGAATAGACTTTCTGATATTTTGCTGGTTTTCCACAGCACATTGATCTAACACTTATGCAAGTAGGAAGTACCTCATGTCCTTGGGCAGCTCAGCACTGGATTTTTAAATCCCAAGATTCTCAACACCTGAAAGAAAACTTGACAGGAATCATCCATGTCAGGAGTTACACTCTAAGATCCTTTATTCAAGGTTATGGCCAGATCCCAAACTCTTCCCACACCAGTATTGTCAAAAGCATTTTCACATTCCAAAGCTATTTGAAAAGCTTTACAGATGGAAAATACACTCAAATCCCAATTTTTATGACCGCAAGAATGCCTAATAACATCCCCAAACACCAAGGAACACTATTGTCATGAATCTGTCATGAATTAGATGTAATCACAATCACAGGGGATTTTTATCCCCTGAATCTTCCAAATTTATTCTGCATTACATGAACACCACAGAGGTGGACTGTCCACATGAAAACCTATGTAAGCAGAAGAATTCTTATTCAAATATGAACAAATTATATTTTCCATCAAATGGAAATAGCCTGTTGTGGAATCATTCTAGAAAGCTTAACTGAACACTAAAAACCTTCACTCTAACTGGGTTACACAACACTTTTGGTATAAAGTTCAGCACCCAGGCTGATGTTTTCAAGGAATCAATGTAACATCAGAAATGTAGTGAAGAAAAAATGTATGGATCTCTGAAGTCAGCCATTAAATCCAACACTTCAGCTGGCAAAACTCTCTCCTTATGAGTCTGGCCTTGGCACTTAAGATTACTACAAAAATACTTAGGAAATTCTTAAAATAAATGCCAGCACACTGTTAAGTATCAGACTATATTTGAAATCAGATTTGGTGCTGCTGTGTTTCCATGAATTCTAATGGAACTCCTCCAAATTTTTTCACCACTGCAAGCAAACCTGAAATATCTCGTTTTGCATTATTTTTAGCTGAAATGTATGTCAATGTGAAATCATTTGAACTACATTAGTAGAACAAAAATGATCCCAGGTGAAAATCCATTCACATCAGCTACACCAGGAATGCATTTCACCGCTATAATTTAAAATGTAAAATGCCCAAGTCACAATAAAATTATTTTTCAAGAGTTGTCAGTATCACTGGGAAAGGTCTGACAGAGGCAGGAGTAATAATCTGGAGCCACAACAGCTCAGTCAGAGGGTTTCTGTGGCACACAATTTCAACCAAAGTAATACTTAACACAAATTTCTATTTCTTGTAAAGCACTTGAGATCTTTGGGTTTTAGCATGTTAGTGGTAGGACTCTGGCATGTCAAAACTATGCTGTGACTGGACCAGTAGATGGTTGAATAAACCCAAGTACAGCTGTTTGCTTCCACTCTGGAATGCACAATACTTTCTGTGATTCAGAACACTCTGCCAAACTGATAGCACGGAGCTCTATAGTTTGTATTTATCGTGACCAAGTGCAGAGGTTTATTCACTGCAGGAGGCATTACCTGAGGATGTCCCTCCACAGCACTGCAGTGTGGAGGGCTGACACAGCCAAAATGCTGCTGTGCCAGCTGCTATGAGGCCCTACAGCCAGACCTTTTCCTTCTGAGAGCAAGGTACTCTGGAAACAGCACAGCACGGGCACTGCCAGCTTGTTTTAAATGAAAAAGGTGTGTACAGGGAGCAGAGCAGCTGAACAGGCTGCACCACTCCCCTCATGCTGAGCTCCGTGTCTACTGTATGGATGTGCTTTAAAAGTGATTGAAAGAGTTTTCCTGTTTCCATCAGAGGTCTGAAAACCCACCTCTTATGAACCCCCTCCCCTTTCAACCAGTCAACACTGCAAACACGTACTACTCATTTTCTCTAAGTTCTTTATTTACCTAGTTAGTATTTCTTTCACTCCTGCCCTGCTGCCATGGTCCCAGGCACTAAATGGTCTCTGGTGTCAGACAGAACTGGTACCAAGACATTCAGGAACAGAACCCTTTAGGCCATTAACTCCTATCTGTGAAAGAAATACTTCCAGTTACACAATTTTACTGGGTTTTACAGAATGCTCATCCTCACTGCTAATATTGCCCCTGTAGAAAAAAAAAAAGTATTTAGCACATTTAACTCGGGTCAGCTAGAGTGAAATGTAATATTAAATTTTGGCAAATGCCTATGTATAAAATTACTAAGTCACTTCGTTCAAAATACAGTTGGAATTAACACCACCACAATAAAAAGGAGCTCTTTTTAATGCTTCACATCAAAAATACAGTGAAGCCTTCTCAATGTTTTTAAATTAGGAATAAGACACTTAAACACACGTTTTGAAGCAGGGCTCAGCACAACGCAGTCTTTTGTGTGTGTCTTTTTTTTTTTTTATTTTTCTGCAATGCAAAAGAAGACAAGCAGAGAAACTTTTTGAAGAGACTCACAGAAAAACTATGAAGGCAAAACCCAACCATTAAAGAGAAGCCTATGTCTGCAGCTCTGTTTGGTGCCACTGGATTCAGCAAACAAGGCTTATCTGATGGATCATGTGTAATATCATGGATGCCCAATTCAGAGTGCTTTTTTTGTTGCTGTAAGTCAGTCACTAACGAGTTCTGCTCCCTGCAAAAACCCTCCATTCAGCTTTAAATGAATACTGAAAATTACTGTAATTCCATAGTGTTGGTAAGTCCTTTTATCTCCCATAACAGCCTGTCCCAGACCTTAAAGTGCATATGCCAATTTGGTTCAAGTTTTATAATCTGGAATGTTCCACAGTGCCTCTCCAAAAACAGTTACAGTTTAATTGTGCCTTCCCTTGGTAATGGTAAATCTGAAAAAAAAAACAAAAAAAAAAAAACCAAAAAAAACCAAACAAACAAAAAAAAAAACTTGTTCTGAATCTATTATTTATGTTGTATGCAGCAATATCTTACCTATCTCATTCTGGACTCTGGAATATACTGCAGCTCAGGTAATCTTTACCTACCTGAACCTCCTAGGAAGGGCAGTGGGAGGTTTTGACACAAAACATAGCCAAGAATCAGTGAAAAGAAACCATGGAATGTTTTCACAAGGACTCCATGGGACCCAATACGTTCATTTTGAAGCTTAAAATGACTATTTTAGATCTTAAATGTTGCTTCAAATATACATGGGTGAAAGCTGTAATCAAGGGGAAATGCAGCACCAATAATAGCACATTACTAAAAGTCAGCAATCCTCAATTGTCAGTACTGTAACATCTGAGTATCTTATTACTTCTACCTTCTCCTCCCATACACCAAATTTCCTCAATACTGACAAAGTGCATGTACTAATCATAGACTCTGAATGCTAAATTAAGCAGAAAAAAAAATATATAAATTAGGTTCATATTTCTTGAGGGCATCAGTAGAAAACACCGATTTCAAATAATTTTGATTAGAAAATTTTACTTCACAATCCTTTTCCAGATCACAGATATTCATAATTAAAAAGAGTATGGAATTAATGTAATATCAGCTGTTTTGCCATCAGCATCACAGAGAAAGAAGAAACAATAAAATATGATGCAGAATTCACTCTTCCAATGATTGTCATTGAACTATTACATTAGTAAACATTCACAGTATGAAGTCTCTTTCAATATATCTCCAGCATATAAAGTAGTGCAAAAAAGCATTCCAGTCATTTTGCCTTTGCAGTCAGACCAGGTTTAACAATTCTCTTACCTCATTTCTTTCATTATTAGACAACAAATGCTGCAATGCCTCCAAAGAGAGTTATAAAAATAAACAATTTCTGGAGGGTCAACAGCCTTTTCAAAGTAAATTTCCAGTTAAAAACAAGCATTATAGATTTCAAGAAAAAAAAAAAATTTTAGATCTATCTTCTGTAGAATATCTTTTTACAATAAATTTACCATTTGAAAAACAATGACTATGGTATCCAATGATTTATGGTAGCTGCTATTAAAGCACTGATAAATAGATAAATGACTACCAAACTTCATTGTTTCTTACATAGTAAATACCTCTGAATGCCAACTTTTACCACAGAGCTGTTATTAGTGATGTCGACAGTTCATGCACCCACTTTAAAACTGACTTGCTTTTAATAAATTCTTCAGCCTGATGTGCAAAACACTTGCATTCTAATAAAAATATAAAGGCTGAAAATGGATCAGATCTAGCAATCCTTTCCTCAAGTTGTACCACTTACTTGATATGCAATACATGTTTAGCAATGCTTTTTATTTGTATTTAACCATTAAATGGCATACTACTGTATGCTGCAGACTTTTGTTTGCATATTTCATTATTTTCACTGCACTCTTTAATGCATAAATATATTTGGAAACGCTCAAAATTACACATCAGTTTCCACAGAATTTGAATTTACACAGTTTTTCTTCTCTGACTCACTGCTATTCCCCGTGTCCTGACTTTTAGTCTCCTTTACACAAAGAGATTCTTTAACTCCTTCTTCCATCTCCAAATACTCTGATTTATCCTCTGTGGATGAAGATGATGAGCTTCTAAATTTCTTCAGTAAATTTGTTGGGAGGTAAGGGCAACTGACCGCATTTTGCATCATCTGCGTGTGTTCTTCGTTCTCAGTTTCTCTATGGTAGAAATAGTTAAAATTGGAGACAATCACTGGCACTGGTAAAGCAATGGTTAACACTCCTGCAATGGCACACAGGGACCCGACTATTTTCCCACCCACAGTTATGGGTTTCATGTCCCCATAACCGACTGTAGTCATGGTCACCACAGCCCACCAAAAGGCATCTGGGATGCTTTGAAAATGGGTGGCAGGCTCGTCAGCTTCTGCGAAGTAAACAGCACTGGAAAACAAAATTACTCCGATAAAAAGAAAAAAGATGAGGAGGCCAAGTTCCCTCATGCTGGCCCTGAGCGTGTGACCCAGGATCTGCAAACCCTTGGAGTGCCTGGAGAGCTTGAAGATGCGAAACACCCTGACCAGACGGATGATCCTTAGGATGGCAAAAGACATGGCCTGCTGACTGCCCTGCTCCTGCGCCAGGTCCGTGCCCAGGGTGATGAAGTAAGGCAAGATGGACACAATGTCTATGATGTTCATGACGTTCTTGAAGAAGTGTGCTTTGCTGGGACATGCAAAGCAGCGCACTGTAAACTCAAAGGAGAACCAAATGATGCATACAGTCTCTACAATGAAAAAAGGGTCATTGAAGATGGTGTGCTCCCCAGCATCCAGGCGAAGAGACTCATTGGAAAGCCCCTTCCCTAAGCTCAGGGACATGACGAATTCTTTGTCATCTCTGAACTCTGGTAAAGTCTCCAGACAGAAGATGACAATGGAGATCAAGATGACCAAGACAGAGACAATGGCAATGCCTCTGGCTGGACTGGAGCTTTCCGGGTACTCAAACAGCAGCCAAACCTGCCTCTTAAACTCATTCTCCGGCAAAACCTTTTCTTCTTCCTCTTTGACAAAACCTTCATCCTCCCTGAACTTGAGCATGGCCTCCTCCCCAAGTTGGTAGAACTTCACCTCCTCAGAGAAGATGTCGAAGGGCACGTTGACTGGCCTCTTCAGCCGACCGCCGCTCTGGTAGTAGTACAGGATGGCATCGAAGCTGGGTCGGTTCCTATCAAAGAAGTACTCGTTCCTGAGAGGATCAAAGTATCTCCCCCGCTTGGCTGGATCCCCCAGCAGTGTCTCCGGGAACTGAGCTAACGTCTTCAGCTGGGTCTCAAACCGCAGTCCCGACACGTTGATCACCACGCGCTCACAGCACTCGTACTCGCTGTAGCGGACGGAGCTGTAACCCCCGGGGCCTCCACCATCATCGGGTGGCTGGTCCGAGTATGAAAACTCATCCTCCCCATACTCATCACTGTAGTAGAGCTTTCCTTCTTCCTCATCATCTTCATCCTCATCTTCATCCTCCTCTTCCTCCTCACTCAAGTCCTTCAGTATCCTCTCCTCAGAACCACTGAGCGGCAGCAGCTCAGAACAGGGGAAGGAGGCCCCACACTCCCTGCTTCCCAAGTGGTGGCTCCTCTTTTTCCCCTTCTTCCTCCTCTTACCACTCGGGCGGTGGGGCAGGCTGCCGCGCGAGGCGCTCCCGCCGTGCGAGGAGGATGCCCCGCGACTCTGCTCCTGATGGTAGTGGTGGTAGGGTCCTCCTCCACCTGCCGCCCCACCTTCCACCGCCGCCGTGGCCGCCGCCACCGCCGCGGCCGCGGCAGCCCTGGACTGCGCCAGCCGCTCTCGCTCCCGGGCCCGCGCCTGGGCCGCGTATCCGTAGGGCATGTGGGTGTTGCACCCAGAGCTGTCTGCGCTCACCATCGCCACCTCCATTTTGCAGCTGCTTTTTTTGGTTTTTTTGTTCTAAGCGCTTACTGTAACGAGGTTTTGTTTTATTTACAGTGTCACCTTAACTTTCACTGGAAAGTTCAAATCCATTTGCATCTGGAGGACAGTCGCCTGGGCATTGAGTAGGGCAACGTGGTTGTAACACTGAATCTGTATTTTGGGAAACCATAGAGCCTCATTTTCTTGCTCTCCGGAATGTTTGACACAAACTACTGTTCTGCTAATGAGAAAAGATGAAATTCTCAAACTGAACCAGAGAACAGCTGAGACCTTGTTCTTCCATCCAGCAAGCCCCTTTATTTTCATTTATCTCCTGCAGCAATCACAGCTGTATCTGATCAGAATCATGACTGCCTCGCAGGCTATAAAGGCTGCATTCCTCAGGAAAAAAAAAAATATGCAAACCAAAGGGTACCTGTTCTCCACAGATGGTTTTAGCTCATCATTGAAACCAAATGCAAATAGTCTTTTTCCTCATTATTTGTTCCTGATAATGCTTTGGCCTAGCAAACTTACTGTTTAATATCATTACTTGGAGAGTTGAAGTTAATTCCAGCCATCATTTCATTCACACAGTGAGGAGGTCTTTGCAAACGCTTTCTTCAGCCTGTCTCAAACCTGGGAGCAGCACCCAGGGCATCAGCAGCAGTGGTAAGAGGAGGAGGAGGAGGAGGAGGAGGAGGAGGAGGAGATGAAGATTGAGAAACTGGCTCTGAGGTCCCCATAGGACATAAGGGAGTGGATGGGTCACCCTTTGGTTATGGTCATGCAGAAGAAGCACTTAACCTGAGGCACATGCACAAACACACAAAAATAAACAAAACAAAAAGGGAAAAGATTGGATTGTTTTCCTAAAAGGTCACACCGATCAAATGAAACTGTGTCATCTATTACCATGGCATTCAAATCTTCTCCTGCCCACACTGTTCACACTTCTACATTACACACACACCCACATCACATGCACAGAGATTTTGAACGACTCTGTGGGTAAGGATGTGGGTGGGTATGTCACATATATATAGACAGATACAAAATCCCCACCCATATAAGCACTTGCATCCATACACAAACATATGCATGCTTCTGAAACATCGACACATATAAACACTAATAAAAATACTGCAACACAGTGCATTCAGGTCTCTGAGCACATACGTAAGAGATACACCTACATGTGTACATCCATACGAAACATCAAAGAACAAATGTATCTACACAAAGAGCTTTTGTTTTATTTGCAGGAGCACATCAGATGCGGGAACGTTACATTTTAATCTTCAGCAGAATTGTGTTTCGATCACAATGAACATCTCCCTGGATTTAATTTGGAAACAGGCACGTAGAATGCTCAGCCAAGTGAAAATACCGTGATATGTCAAGAAAACAACTGCAGGTGCACTGAAGCAACATCTACATGCAAGCACACACACAAAAATACACAGCCCCTCACACCCCCCTTTGAAACAGAAGCCTCATTTATAGCCACATCTATTAATACACGAGAGAAGGTGAACACGAACTATTAAATGACACTATTTTGAAAATCGTACCTACGTGTCATGCAGAATAAAATCCTAAAAACGCTGTTATACTTACTGATCCTAGGCAGAGAAATAGCAGCGCTGTTCCCGCTAGTGTAAGGACCGGGTGCCAGCAGTCCTGAGGGGGCTGTGCCGGCTGACCCACAGTCGCAGGTGCCTGTGGCCAGTGCGCACCACAGGTTGGCGAGTTATTTCTGCCCCTCCTCGGGGTGTCGGGCAGGCGGCTGGGGCTGGGGACACTCGGCACCGCCACCGCCGCTCGCCTCGGCACTGGCGACAAGGCAACAAGCGAGGGTCTCGTCCCCAGAGGGAAAATCGAAGGCGGTGTGCGTGTGCTTGTTGTGTGTGAGGCGGAATGAAGGGGCGGGCGCGATCACCAGTCTCTCCAAGTCCGGCTCTGGCAGCAGATCTGTAAATCAGCGCTGGCTAATCCGTGCTCCAGCGGCGGCAGGACGGGGGTGGCTCCGTGAGGCGCCTGCCCCCGACACGTCCGGGGCTCAGCCGGCTCCCGCCTGCTCCATACACTTGTTGTGCGGCTCGGGGGGACGCGGCCGAGGAGCCCCGGCCGGAGCGCGGACCGCGGGCGGGCGCTGCTGGCAGCCGGGAGCTGAGAGCCGGGAGCTGAGAACCGGGAGCTGAGAGCCGGGAGCCGGGCCAGCCCGCGGCACCGCGCCCCCGGCGC
>NC_031774.1:2119052-2159969 GCF_001522545.3 Parus major | reverse complement strand
CGGCACGGTTCGGCTCGGCTCCTGTCAGACCGAACCGTCGGCCCGGAGCGATGGTGCCGACCCGGGCCTTTGCTGCCCTGGGGGTGCCCTGAAGGAGGCGAAAGGCTTTCTTGAGGTCGCTCGGAGAATTCCAAACCCAAGCCCGCATCAAATTTCCCAGAAAAAGAGAAGAGCTCCCCGCAGCTCCACGGCACTGCCTCGCTCGGCCCCAATCCACCCAGCAGTAAAAGCAAACATTCCCTCTGCTCCTGCCCGGCAACCCCAGGCTCCTGCAGCCGTCTGGCGAGTGAAGCCAAATTAACTTCCACTCCTGATTCTGTACCTAAACAGAAAGCAGGTCCGAGTTCGTGACCAGGGGGTACCGTCGTGTATTTGGCAGAGTTAACGCCTCAAATCACCGCAACAAATTCCCTCTTCCTGCTGCAACACGAGCAGGGTACAAGCTGCCTGCTCCTTTTGCACCTGGGAAAGAAACCGTGGCACATTCCACTCTCTGTGAGGGACTGCCGTGAAAATGCAGCTTATCTGACACTACACCTCCAACTCCACCATCTCAGTACACGCTGCAGGCACTCCTGCTTCCCCTCATGGAGAAAGAAAAGACTGAATCGAGGAGAAATCAAAGGTAGCGCCCACAGCAGACACTTTTCCTCCAGGTGTTTGCGGCTGGAGACAAATTCAACACCAGCAGCAAGTGGGCTGGGCATTTGTTTCATTGCCTGGGTCCTCCTCCACAGAGAAACCAAGAGAGCCTGGTGATTATTTCCCTTTAGATCCCCAGCAGCACAACCCACGTTATCCATGTAATTCCCTGTCTCTGCTGCGTACATCAGTCACTGCCCATACCCTTAATCCCACTCATGTCAGTAGATGACCTATGACTATATAGGAGAGCATGGAGGATCAGCCAAATAAACTTACTGAGTGTCAGGCATCGAGTCCTGCCAACTGTGAACATGTAAATGGCACTTAGAGCTAACTGGTTTTTTGATAATCACAATACTTCAAGTTCCATAGTCAATATATAAAGTGAAAAACAGATAAATCACTAATGCCATGCCAAATGCCATTAAAATACGATGCCTCCTGTCAGCACAAAAGCAGTCCAAAATTTGGGTGTTCTTGCATGCAGTTAAAACGTTCTATAAATTCATTTTCAGGACAAAACCCAGATTCTTCTGTAACCTGGCACAGGAGCATACCAAAGTCATGGACCAAACCCCTACCATCACTTAAGCACAAGGACATGTATGAAACCATAAAAATACCAGAGTTATCATAGGTAAACTTGTCAAATCATTAGGAGCACCTAGACTTACTCCTGCATCAGTAAAGTTTAATTCTCGGGGCATTTTCCAGACTTCAGTCACTTCATTCTCTAACAAGTCTTATGTTGCTTTTTATCAGTAAGATTTGAACACCCTTTTATTTCTTTTTTGAGATGTTCCAAGGACTTGGGGCAAAAGATAATGGCTTATTTAGCTTTTGCTTTCAGAATTTCAGATGCACTGTCTTGTCATTATCTCATAAAAATGAAAAATTTAGTGGACATCTGAGTAAAAAAGATGTGTAGAAACAGACCAGTCACTCTGGTCTTTTTGAGCATTGTTATTCTTTTTATTTTTAATAGCTAAAGCATGTTCTTGAGCAAAGATAAGTAAACTGTGGTGTATGATGCTATGCACACATAATACACACATAACTGAATGGGAGAAGCAGAATAGCTTTTTTTGTGCCTTTTTAATTCCATTCTAATGTAATAGGGATCACATAACTACATGCACTTCAATCTAGCTCAGAGGTCTTACTTGATCCAATTTTAACTGATTTAAAAGCAAAAAACAGGCTTTAAGCATTTGCAGATGAATACAGTGACTCATTTCATTCAGCTTTGTATTTTCGTAGTATTCAAAGAGCATTTTTTATTTAAGAGCTATTACATTTCTTCTGTTCCTTCATATTGATAAGGGATAATATTATTGGTAGAACAAAGAATACCTTCAAGTATTATAAAATACTTATATATATATAAAATAGAATGCCTACAAGTATATATAAAATATCTTTGATAGTAATGTTGTATCATATTAAAGGATCTCTAAGGTATGCTGTCACACAGATTTGTCCTGTTTTACAGTGATGTAGATGAGAAATACACATTACTGCTTAGCTATGTATACAGTGCCAGAAAAAATGCACAGCAATTTAACATATTTCCATGCAACGGGAACATGAGATTTACAGAGCTTCATTTGTTTTTTTATGCCCATTATTAATTTATTCTTTCCCCCAGTTGCTGCAATTCACACTGGCAGGGTCTGGCCTCAGTCCAACACTCACCTTCTTGCAGTAATCTGTGCAGAGAATAAGACTGAGCTACAGCTCAGTACTCACTGCATTTCTAGACCATGAATTATTCTACTTCCCTTGGAACCTTCTCTTTTTGATTGTCTGCTCTTTCCTTTGCCTGCTTCACTACTATTTCTATTAACCTCTCAAGGCAACAAAGTCCTGTAAAATCAGGGGCTCTTTTCAAAACAAGCAAAATGCTGTGGGAACTCAGGATAATCAAGTGAAAAGACTGTGGTCA
Organism: Parus major; assembly: GCF_001522545.3. NCBI lineage: Eukaryota > Metazoa > Chordata > Aves > Passeriformes > Paridae > Parus > Parus major. The sequence continues at coordinate 2,157,379 of NC_031774.1, read as the reverse complement.
CTACAGCATTTCAGAGGTGCTGGAACATGATCCAGAACTTGCACTTCCCCCTCTTTCTTCCCAGATGTTCACTGCATGACTCTGGTTGTGCTAGAGACCCTTAGGTACCAAAGGAGCAATGAATTCTTGCTTCCACAAACAAGTTTTCTCTCCCAGCGGTTGTATCACTTCAGGAAGTTCATATTTTATTCATATTTTACTAAATAGGCTCTGTAAGACTCTCCTGTCAAAGAATCTGGCTCAAGTACTCTTCTTTTGAATATGACTGGCAGTATTTTAATGAGACACTTAGCAGACTAAAATACAGCCTATCCTCAGTCAGTTCTTCTACACAACCTGTATGAATAGCACATCTGTTCATTACTTGTGCTTCAACAGGATAATCCAAGGAACTTGATGCTTCCCTTTCATATTTTCTTGGGAAAGTTCACAAAACCATGGTCATTTACCACTGAGTTTAGGATGAATAGCAGTTAAAAACTGATGAAATTTTTACTTGGAGAATGATTTCTGGTACCAGGGTATGGGTTCACTCAGAAAACAGGATAAAAATACCATGTGTGTTCTATTTTTGGACTTGAATATTTCTCCATTCATTCTGAGCAGACAAGGACTCATATCAAGTCTATTCTGAAAAACTACAATAGCAGGGGAAATAATAATAATAATAATAATAATAATAATAATAATAATAATAATAATAATAATAATAATAATAATAATAATAATAATAATAATAATAAGGGTAGTCTGGAGAGAAAGCTTCTAAACAAGGAACCAGATTTCCAAGATATCCACAGCCATATCAATCATAATGCTGATATCCTTTTTCTATCCAGTATAACAAGGGTGATTTATCACTTCTTTTTTTCCCCTCTCCTAATAATTTGCTTTTAGTTGGAATGCAAGAACCTGGATCATGCACTGTGCCTTCTTACAGACATGCCAAGTAGTAGAAGGGTGGATCTTCAGTCTGGAAACTGTTATTTTAATTAAATCGTGAAGGAGATGAATTAGTTTCACAGAATTACTTAAATTACCATGTCATTGGATTTGCTCTATTTCTGCATTTAAGAATAAATGTATTATTCTGAATACGCAATTTTCCAGCTATGCTGACAGAAAACATAATGATTATAAAACCTGAAAATATCAGATGCCAAATCCCTGTTTGCATATATTTTTGTCCAAATCAGAAAACATCATGAGGGCGTAGTAGATTTATTTCTCCCTGGGATTTTATAAGGAATATTCTGGAGAAAAATCAGGTAGTAGGCTAGTAATTAATGTAAATTTGCACTATTAAGTTAACCATGACTTGAGGAACAGCTGGAAAAAACATCTGTAAGGCAAGAGCTCAAACCCATTCATGTTAAAATAAATAATAGTTGTTAGCTGGAAGTTCAGGTATCTCATGATCCACAAACATGCAGTAGCAAGCTGTCATGTGAAGAAGCATGGAAAGAAAGGAAATTTAGATAAGTATGGCATCAAACATATCTCACTTATATATTTGTAGGTAAAAAAGGATACTTCTATGAACTTCTAGAAAATAGATGATGAAAAATTTCTAGTAAATATGTTTTTATGATTCCTATTTAAGAAATGAGTATAAATGGAAAGCATGGATGAGGGAACTGTAGGATCAGCCTAAAAGTAGGGATACACCATTGCAGCTGTAGCATTGAAAATCATATTAGAAGGCTCTACTTACACTGATTGTTACACCTAAATTAGGTGAAAAACATAAATTTACTGGACTAGAACATCTCCTGCTAAAGATTTGGGCCTGTAACTGCAGTAGGTACACGTTTCAGGGGTGTTTTGGTTCATAATTTGATGGTAATCATATGTAGCTTCCAGATGAATCTCTGGGTCAAAAGCAGCACAGTCTGCTCTGGCATCATTTTGTCACCCTGCTAACAAATCCAAAACAGCCAGGAGAGACAGCAAATGAGGCTGGTGAAGAGAAAAGCAGCCACCAGATCTCATTCCTGTTAAGTAGATCAGCAGAGGAAGGACCACAGGCATTTCCTTTTGATGTTTAAAGGTGTATGTGAGGTGATGCTTTCATGCCACTAAAGGATCATTCTTCTCCTGCTGTAATAAGGATGCAGAAAATTGCTCCATGTTTTAAGAAGAAACTCATTCTGCTAGAACTGAGTTAATGACCAGAACTATGTCAGAATATTCAGATAATGAGGCAAAAATTTGATTCCACTTTTTTTCCAAAACATGCAAACACAAATTCTGGAGGAATGTGTGTGGATCTTTAACCAATCTTGCATATCTGAGAAAATGTAAGAAATTTTTAATAAGGAGGATGATGTTGACATAAAATGAGAATTTATTCAATCCTATTCCTAATGGCATCAAAATGAGACTCACATGGGAGCTGGAAGTCTGGAAGTTTCAAGTGCTATGTATATTGATCCAAACAAACTGTTCTCAAATAAATTATACTTTCATCTAATTTCTTAAACCTCTTTATTTTGGAGATATTGTTGTATGATCTCAGGGGTGTATTAAGCACAGAGTTAACACAGAAAAAAAAAATGTTCCCAGCTTGAATAAACACATAGAATTAACCAACTTTAGCAGGGTGCAACACTTACTACTATACAAAGTTTGAGAAAAAATAAATTATTTAGATTATTAAATGAAATTAATATTCCTGTGGCCAATTTTGAACTAGAAAACAGTGTAGAAAGAGCCCCATAATAGGCTTTATTTTGGTGTGAGGTAAAAATAATAGTTATGGTTCTTTTCAGTGGCACATTTACTGAGGAAAACCTTTTCAGAATGGAAGTGTCCTTTCTCTAGAGTATTGTCATTGGTCTGGAAAATTGTCTTGGCTAGGAAACAAGAAAATAGGTAGCACAAAGCCAATATAAAAATTGCTTTAATACTGATACACAAATGGAGTTACTAAAAATACTTTTAAAATTACCCTTTTTTGAAGAAGACCTGCACTTCAGAACATCGAGAATCATTTACAGTAATGCTTGGGAGGGCTAAGGTGCAGTTAACACAAGAAATTATTAAATTCTGTATGTTGACTGAAAACTTTTCTCCAGAGGGAACAGGAAATAGTGATCTGGAAATCACATCCTGCCTTCCCTCATGTTCACACAGAGCTTCCACATGCAGGGGAGGGGAGGATTTGCAGCCAGAAGCACCCTTGGTCTGTCTGTGCACAAGGCAGGTAAAGCTGTGAGATCTTTGTTGTCATAGCCTCATTAGGCTGTGACATCAAATCACACATCACAAAAGAGACAGCCCAAAAGTCATCCAAGTAAATAATTACCATGTGCAGATCAGAAATAATCTGTAGAGAGGTGGTGTTATTTGGTACACTGGGGGCAGAGTAACTCCTGAAAAACCCTTAGTTAATATTAGCTCAGTTCTACCCTGTTCCTATCCCAGGTCAATAAAACCTCCAGATCAACCTCTAAGTTTAGAGAAACCTTGTGGTTCTCAGCTGCAGTGTACTATAGCAAATTTCCTCACATCTATTAGTGTGGGAACTCTCACTGTATTAATATGTGCCTCTGGGCATTGCTTAACTATTGTTGAACATAAGCAGGGGCAGGAGTTTTCATACAGAGATCAAAAGCCAAACCATTTGTAGTTTATGAATACAATTATCATTTTTATGAGATTTTCAAGAACTGAATTAAACTTAGCTACTTTAAAAAATTGGGCATTATACCTATGTCAAAACCCCGTGTCAGAAATTAGAATGTGGAAATTACAGCCCAAGAGTTAATCTTGGCATGGAAGCCCAAGGTTGAAAGTCTTACTGAAGTGTGTTGCTAAACTCAGAGAGTTAAGTGGACCTAATGGTCCAGGTGCTTCAGATCTTTCAGTCTAACATGGATTAATTCCTTTCCTCTATTCAAGTCAAAAGATTCAATGAATTGTTCAAGATTAGGCCTGTGTAGCTAATTAGTTGGAGCTGGAACCTTCAGTAGCCAGCATATAGCTTGTCCTGTGCTTAGGAATGGCTCATCACATTCCCCATGTGGATCTCTATAAAAGGAACAATCAGCCACCCACCTCCCACCTAAATCCAATAGGAACAGAGTTGAAATGAACTTTCATTTTTGTCAATATGCTTCTCTATCCCCATGAAATAAAAGAGCCTAATCCAAAGAATTTGGTGAGGTTTCTGATGAGCTCAAGCACTAAATCCCACTGTGCTGGGCTCTTAGATCCCCTTACCCAGCTCCCAGCACCAAACAATGCTCTCCCTATGAATACAGAGCTTCACACAGGGGATTGTTGATGTGTCAGCTGTGAAAGCCTCCTGTGCACCGACTGTGAGCTGAACATTCACCCCTCTTCTCTGCACCACCACCTCAAGGCACCCTGAAATGCATTAATCAGTGAGCATTGCACACAGCCACCACACTGAGAACACAGCACTTCCTACCCACAAGTAGGAATAATAAAAGTGAAACCATTCCCTAAACAACCACAACAAAACCCCACCACACTCACAGGCTGTTGTATCGTGCTCTGGTCCTTCTAATCTGTTGAACAACCACTTTTAGGTAAAATGATTTCAGGTCATTATAGTTGTAAAATAAATAAATAGATACTAGCTACAGGAATAGACCCCCTTCTGATTAAAATTATCTTTACTAAGGCTAACTTATGTTCAGGAATGTTCATTGGGAGCTTTAATAAGGCAAAAGCCAAGGGAACTAATGTATAAAAATCCAGCATGTCTTTTTACCTGGACAGGCTTTTCATCCTTTCTGCCATGCACACTTCAGGAAGTCAGCTTCAGGTATTCTTGGGGAAATTTTAGAAAGTAATATCTCTCATTTTTTCCTTTCCTGAAGAAAAATAAGGAATGCTAAGTTTTTCCAGACACTTACGCTAACCCAGAAAAGGAAAATTTGAGAGTGTGTGTAGCGCAGATGAGGATGCTTCAGAGACCAAGGTTCTTTCTTTAGCCATAATCAAACAATGTACAAAGCATGAAGTTATATTTCTGGGCACTTTTATGTCTCTGTAGCTATTTCCTGTATCCTTGGGTGAACAACAATGTGCTTGTACAACTCTGTTAGCCCTTCAGTAAGAGAACTGCTTTCACAAACGCTGCCATTGCTGATAGTACTGAAACTAAGTAAAGAAAATGAAGCTACTTTATTTATAAGCTGATTTTCTTGAGAGTCATTAACATCAGGAGCTCAAAATCTGCCCAGATTCATCCACTTCAATAAGTTCAAGCCCCATTTTAAGCAAAATTTCTTTACCAGGTTAAGAAGGACCCAAGTGAATCTATCCAACACAAAGCTCAGCTCAGTCTTCAGGGTCTCTTCATAATTACAATTTCAACACACAGATATTCATTATTTATCAATATAAACTATTATTACAACCACAAGGTTTACTTCTTTTTTTACTTCTTCAGTTACTGTAATTTGAATCTTCCAGTGGAAGGTGTTGAGGGTGACCTACAATGTTTGTTCTGACAAAATGGATGGTTTATATTAAACAATGCTGGCTCATCTAAGGCATCTGAACAACGCAGATGTGTGTGCACTAAGCTGGAGCTGAATTCTAGATTCACACCTTGTTGGTACAAAGTGATTTACATTAAAAAAAACAAGTTTATTTCAAGGAGTTTCTACCAATGCCTTTTCTGCAAAGTGGAATTTGAGCATTTCGACTGCCCATGCATGTGCAGAACTATGGACACACAACTGCAGGGACACACTCCACACAATTCTCAGTTACCTGAGGGTTTTCTTTGTGCATCCACAAGGTTATTAAATGACAGAAAATGGGATCTGAATCATCTATGGAAGAAAAAAAACATAAGTCTGAAAAATAAATCCATTCTTAAATTATCATTCCTTTCTTTAACACATACGTAAAGAAGTGAAAAAGGATTCTAACTGTGATTTAAAACCAAAACAGTACAAATTCTTTCTGTGAAACATAAATTCCTAATTTGCACATTTCTTTGTTGGCAGTGTGGCAAAGTGAAAGACAAGATTTAACTGAAATATCAATCTAAAGGTGGCTAAAGTAGCCCAGTATACACCTAGAATTATAAAGGTAGGAATTAGCACTTTAATGATGGGAAGGTGAATGAATCCTGACAAAAGCTTTCTCTGAATACAGTCAAAACAAATTTCCTGTTTTATCCACAAAAAGAGAAAAGAAGTTTTTGCATTGCTCATTTATGTCAGAGTCCATTACCTATCTTTAGGATCTTCTTTAGGAAGAGGATAAATGAGCAGCTACCAGCTTTATGGGGTTATTTATAAAGTCTTGCTTCTGCAGAGTAGGAGTTCTAAACGTATGTTATTTTACATTTGAGAAAATGTCTGACAGATCAGAGGGTTTTGTGCAGTTCTAGAACTTTCTTTATATTAACAATGCAGACTGTCAAAGTAGTGTAAAAAAAATTCTGGTAAAAGAATGTCCATTATCAAGGGAACTCATAATTGGCTTTCATATCAGCTTTCCTTCTTAAAATAGCCAAATGAACAAGGCAGATAATTGCAAGGTTCACAGAGTAGTGATTATATTCTGACTATAAAAATCAAGATGTCAACAAACTAAAGACCTATTACACACATAAAAGGCTGAATTTTTGTTTGCAGGTGACAAGAAAGCCAACCTTTAAGAGATATTTATACCACCCTTTAATGCATTCTACTGAGATTTACACTTTTTGTTTGTGGCATTTCAGCACTTTCTACTCTCTGATTCAACAAGAGAAACAAAATGTATCTTGCTAAAAGGAAGTCATTAGTTATGTTGCCTTTTGAGGACCACTTTTTTTGTACTCCAACACATCCTGATGCTCCTTGCTGAGCTATAACAAACTCTTAACATATCTTAATATCTTCCTTTTGTTCTCTCCCACACAATGGGAAGGAATTTGTCTGTAACTGTTCTTATGTGAGTTGATACAACCAACATCATTCCTACAATGCTTTTCCATAGTTGTGTTTGCACAAGCATAGCCCAAACAGCAAATTCCACCAGGCCACACTTCACAATTTGGTATTTGGTGAGGTGATTGTTTCTTCCAGGCTTGTATCCAACCCAGAGCTCTGCCCCTGATTTCACCTTGCTGGTTTTTGATGATGATGATGATGAGAAAAATGTTGATCTTTAAAAAAACATAATTGCTCTGAAAATTCAGAAATGTGACATGGCAACGATACCTACTTTCTGTTTTATATTTAGCATCAAAATATGTCATCAGTCAGCTACAGTCTTCTGTCTTCTGCAGCTTTTGCTAAGAAACTCACATTTATTATATTGTAATTAAGCTATAAACTTTGTCACTCCTTTTGAAAGGACCACTATCTGATTTTCAGCAGTTTCCCTCATTTTCAAGGAATTTCTCTTTGGACCTATGCTTTTCTGGGACAGCATAAAGAAACAAAAATATGAAAAATATCATATATCATACTAAATATACCACACCAAAAAAAAATCAGTAAAAGACACAACAATGATTGTCAGTATTTGTGTTTCAGAGAGCTCTGAACAACTCTTAGGTGTATTCTCTGTACCTGACTATTCTGGCAGAAGTGAGAAGTGTTTCCCAGGCTGAAGTCTACTTATTAAAAAGCCTCTAGAAATAAGTTGTGTGAATTTTGTGGTAAAACAATGCCAGACACAGCCCAAATGGCAGGATTTAGAAACAATGTTTTCCAAATGAGGTACTGAATACAAACACAGGTGCCCTGTTTTTCTATGACAGGAATCACAAAGTCCTGGGAAGAAATTCTGCCTCAATACATGTGCTGAGATTTTCACCTTGTGAGTAGCAAAAGAGGCTCCTGATTTGCATAATTATAGAGTTATTTTAGTTAGAACTTTTTTTTTTTTTCTTTTCTAAAATGACCAGCACTTAACTGTTCTGCCCACTGCCTAATTTTCATAATTGAAATCTCTGTTCATCTCTCTGGGAAAATGTAATTCCCTAGGGATATGAGTCGTGTAGTGGCTGGACTCTTTCCACTCTTACCTGCCATCCTTGAATTCTTCCTCAGTTACAAGTTTTCCTCCCCTCAGGTCAGCCTCCCAATAAAACTGTTTTTAATGGTAATTCTTCATCCCATATCACTAGAGTAACTAGAGTTCTAGTAATGTTGTGTTTGATATGTGGGAAACACAGGAAATCTCAAGTTTGACCCCTGTGGCCTCTTTGATTGCACTATTTTGGCAATGTGTTCACAAGTCATGACAAGCACAAGGTTACACTTAACTTTTTTATTAAAACCAAAGATCTTATTACCCTCTTAGCAGTACAACAGTCAAGTATGAGACTCAAGCAAAGAGTAAGACCAAATTGATTTTCATTTTTTTATAAACTCTTTTTGGTTAATTTATCTGGAATAAGTCATAAGGAGCTGTTTCATGTTTCTCTGACATTCCAGTGGCCCTCAATGAGCAGTAACTATAAAGAGCCATCTCCATATACAAAAGCAAATGAGCACAGAGGAAACCTTTATCTGATTAAGCTCATATTCACCCTAAGGATGCTCTTGAGATCTCTTATATTGGCAAAATACATTTACTGCACAAAACAGCAAATCATGAAGAAATAAAATACAGCTGTACAGACTAAACCAAAAGGGCTGGAGTGCCACAGTGAAAATATGGTGTGGTGAATCTTTTTTTTAAAAAAAAACATTCATCAAGATGTCACAGAAATGAATTCTGACTGTGCTCATGAACACAAGGAATGAAAATACAGATTGGCTATTGAGAATGAACCAGCACAAAAAGGAGAGAGTGCAATTATTCCAAGGACAATGTATTGAGAAATTCAACTGGAGAAGGGAATTTGCTATGGACAACTCTGTGTGCATTAAATGAGAAATGTCTGGGCCAAGTATGACTGGAGAAAAAAAATGAAATCATCAGAAATTTTGAGTCTGAGCCAAGTACAACAGTAAATGAACAGAAATCTGTTTTTTAGTGATGCACTTAGTGCAACCTGGCAGCAATTGGCAATACAATTATAATCAACACAAGCACAATCATGAGGCACCATTATGACTTAGCTGGGGCTACAAGAAGCACATCTTGGTTCAAATGAACACATTTAAGGATAATTTGTATAATATTATGGTGCAGTAGTGAATAGTGGAATCTCCAGAATCCTTGTTTATGTTAGTCTTTGCAAGATAAAAACAAAGGAAGATAATAGATAGATATAAGAAAAACAATAAATATTTTGTTTATTTACATTATATATATATATAATAAATAAATAATGACAATAGATAAAAATGGGTTCAAAAGACAGATTGTAACTTCCTTATGTAGTGGCATAAGGATCAGGGATATTATTTCTATCCAGACCCTCATTCTGATTTTACAAAGGGTAGGAAATAATCAAATTACAGTTCTGAAGTCTTTGTACCACTGTATCTCCCATTGCTGGCTGAAAGACTTTTAGTGAATCACAAATCCAAACCTCAGATTTAATCAGTTTCAGAAAAATATGTATTCTGTAAAATGATTACAGAAATCCTTCACTATTTTTCTGATTACCTAGCATACTGTGCTATAATGAAAAATAAAATCATACAAACCCACAAAAATTTAGAATACAATATCTAAAAATGAAATGCACCTTACAAGAGCTATTTTTCATGATCAATTTAGCTTTTCACAGTAAAGACTTCCTACAAATATTTCTTAAGAGTTCAGCTTTCAGAATGCAGCCACATCTCATACTGATACTTGCTCCTTTTTATTTGATTTGGCTGAAAGTTTGCATTAGGTTCTTGCTGAAACCATTCATTTTAGGCTTTCAGTTGTGTGTTAGCCCCTCAATCTTATCTCTCCTACCTTGTTCTTCCTCAGTTTGCATTGTTTTTTGGTGAAGACCCTCCTTGCAGTGGAGCAGAAGCTGGGGTACACGAGATAACTTTGTGTATGGGTGGGTGTGTAGTTTGCTCACGAAGTACAAAACTAGACATTGCCCCTCACAGGATGCTCACAAGGCAAGCACATCCAATAGGAGACTGAGACAATGAGCTGCAATCATTTTCCACTAATTAAATTTGAACACTTTGAACACAAGAACTCTTTGGCATCAAAAGACATTGATGGCACAGCACTGATAGGGTGACTTTTATACTCACATGGCATCTGCTGCTGTCATATATTGTAACCCCAAAAATCTGCAAATGCTTGTCTTTACAACATTCCTCTGAGGCAGAAATATCCTGTCCAGTTGTTGTGAGGAAATTCACTCCACAGCAAAGCAAAGTGGATTTCTGCAGTCCTAAAGGAAGTTGTAAGAACACAAACTTAATCAGAACGCTTCTCTCTCATTAATATGGCAGTTCTCCATTCAGTTCCTGATGGTAGGGAGCCCAAAATGTGAAGTACAAGAGGAATATAGACAGCATTTGGACTTTAACCCAGTCATAATTTATTACTGTGAGGAGCAAAACAGGATTAGCAGTCCTCCTCAGCCTCTAATCTTGCAAAAGTAAGCTACTAAAGTCTGAATGCACTGAAATGTTTCTGTGAAAGACCAAACTGAGCTGTGAGGGCATTTACAGCTTAAATTAAACTTACAAATTCAGCCTCTGGGTGACTTTCAAAGACTGTAGATCCAGCCATTTTTGTGTATGTGCCCCATATGGGATAATGCAATGTAGTATAAACTATTTAAAGGACAATAGCCTCTTTTTTTTTTTCATTCTCCAAATCAAAAAACATGAAGAAACCACCTGGGGTAAAATGAGCACACTGCATTCATTTTCTCAGACCATTGCACTACTCAAACATTTATTAAACTCTGACGAAAAGCTGACTGACTTTCAAAATTACTCTCTCTGGTCCTGTAATCAATCCCTTACAGACAAGAAAGAGAGAAGAGAATCTGTATTAAAAACATGCAAAAGGTCATATTTTCTCTCTCCTTGTGTGAAGAGAGACCTGGAGGCTGGTGGTCTGAATCCCATTCCTCCATGTCATGAATCAGATATGGCAGGCAAGCAGATGGTGTGTGATTAGCCATTTTAATGCTCTCCTAACCTTGTTTAGTAATTAATTTGCCACTAATTGCAGACTGTAGGAATGCCATCGTTTATGATTCAAGTAGCGAATAATTTGTCAGGTTCAAACCTCAGTTTTAGCCATATTGTACCTTCTTCTTTGCATTGTATTCAGCAGTTGTAAAGCTTTTTATTCAAAACCCAAAACCAACAGACAGCATTCCTGTGGAAAACAAGTTTCCTGAGTTTTCAGAACACCCTGCCTGTCAGCCAAGTTGTCTATTTGTGTGTATTTTCATTTTTAGAACATAAAAGAAGCTCTTGTTTTATGATACAGCTCAAAAATTGCACTGGAAAAATTAAAGTGCTTACTATCTGTGTATTTTTTGTAGTAACACTAACAGCTTTTTCTGCACAGGGCAAGAAGAAGCCCACAGTGCAATTTCACCTCCCTAAAGGCTGCATTTGATGCAGTACAGGGTGGGATTTTTTTGGAAGTCTACAATATGCTGGGAATGAGCTTCACTTCCTGCTCTTTTTCTGAATTTGCACTGTAAAATCACAGGCTCATGTAGCAGTCCAAGCAAAATACACAAAAAAAGCAGCTTATCGTGATATGTGTTGCTACTGATGAGTGGCTAAGCATTTTTCTATATTCATTTGATTGTGTCTTGATCTTAATCTATCACAAAGTTACTACTCTGCTTACCATCAGTGACTAATGCTGCACAATCCAAGAGCAAGACTATTTTTAACCTGTTGTATCCAGGATTTTGCTGACATGAGTTCATCATGGTGAACGTTGTATAACATCAAGGACAGGTTTGCATTCTTGTTCAGAGGTAAAAATCTCAGGGGAACCAATGATTGTACAAATGTGTGTGTCATGGAGGAAATGCACATGTGCAACAACAATGCATCATCAGTCGTAATTTCTGCCATGGCAGCACAGAATCACACCTTGAGTGGAAGGAAAATGTTTTTGTCCAGGAGCAGCTGTAAAACAGCCTCAAACCAAAATTCACATGGCACCTTAGCAGCAATATTATTCTTCACTACATTAAGAGAAACAGAGAAACCTTTGGGTTCAGAGGGAACTTTCTCCTCATACAAAAGGGGCAGATACATTCAGAATAATCCAAAACACGATGTGTGTCCTAAGAGAGCAAAAATATGCTGAATTGTTCTTTAAGAAATGTTTCCATTTCTACATAAACACTTTGTGAACATTCCTGCTATGGGAAAACGTTCCCCTGTCCAATAAAGCTTTCTCATCACATATATATGTGCTTTTCCTGCTGTCTTGTGATAGTCCAGACACTTCTCACACAGCCCACTAGACACTATAAGTCACATGTAGGACTGGTTTTTATGATATATTTGTTCCTAGACTAATACCAGTGTCTGATAATACCAGTGGATTCCAGGCCCACTGCAATAGAGGTGAATTCAGATGATAGAACACATGTGAGCTTTAAACAAATGAGGAGTTTTCAGAATTGTTTGTGCAATAAGAACAATAAAAAAATAAAAAAATTTATTATACACAGCCATTTCCCAACCTACTTTGACTATCAGGCACTGGAAGTGAAATGAAAAATGATGGATCATGCCACAAAGGGCTCAAAAAGGCAATATAATTGCAAAAGCAATGCCAGGTGGATGGAACAGATCTGGAAGAGAAAAGGAACATACCAAACAACAATAAGAAAACAATTAATCAGAAAACATCAGAGTATACAAGCTGCCCAGTCATTAGCAGATTTTCCCTGTTAGCCTGAGAATTGTAAATTTTAATAAAGCTTAATATTAAATTAATTAAAATAAATAAATAAAAATAATTATATTTATAATTATATAATTATTATATATTATATTATTATATTATTATAATAATAAGTAATGAAATAAATATAAATAAATTTAATTAATTAAAATTAATATTAAATTTAGCTTAATAAAGCTAAAATAATTGTTTTAATTTATTTAAAAATATTAAATGTCATTTCTTTTCATCTGTTTAAGATTATGTAAAACCCTTCTAGAATGTTAAAAAAGGCAACAACAAGCCCTTCTTTTTGACAAGTCAGTTTGTAGCCACAGAAAATCCATATATTACAAATTAATTTGGGCAAATGTATAGTGGCTGCAGATGTGTATAACATTTGCTAAAGCTGATCTATTGAACTGAGTTGTACAAATCTGTATTTCTAATACCAAATTCTAAGTAAAGTTATTTTGTTAAAGTGTTGAATTCATTACATATTATTACAGTGAAGCTTAATTTATTTTCATAAATGTATCATGAAAGGACTGCAATTACCTGGTGTTCACAAGTTAATTTTATAGTATTTTCTATCTATAGATTAATTACTCCTTCCTCAATGTTAGACAATATGTTTTGGTAGTAGAGTACACATCATCACAAGATACAAAAGGAAGTAAGTGTTCAAGATATAGATTCCAATTCAAACTATACTCATTTTTTTTGTTTGTTTTTCTATGAGTGGAATACCAACTTAGGTTATTTTCAAGGTGAGATCATTTTGTATCTTCAGCAATTCAGTAAAGATAAAATCTGATTTATACATCATGTTAGGTTAGCACAAAGTCAAACACTGCAGAAAACACCAATTTCTGTTTATAGCCACAGCTTACTGTTGAGCTCTGGGCCTTTCTTCAGAAGCTTTGCAACACAAACTTGAGAAGTTTTTTAAAACATACTCCATATTTTGTGAAAAAAGGAAAATGTCTATATTGCCAATAAATGAAGAAGTGAACCTGTAAAGGCAAAGATAACAGCACAGTACACTCAGGAAAATGTGTGACCATTTCAATCAACCTGAAAACCATTAACAAAGTGAGGCTTTTTTTCCAAAGGATTAACTGAAACATTCCATTTGAACTCTCACACAAAGACAGAACTATTTGAGAACTATCCAGTAGAAATGGTCATACAAATTGGTAAATATGTCAAGATTTCTTTTAAGCAGTGGCAACACTGATAAGGCTTAAATTCAGTAAGTAGAAGCAGGAATCTAATTGGATTACCACACAACACATCAAAAATGGGCACAGGATTCAAGCTTTTGACTCTGTCTCCTGAGATGAACTGAAGTCTGATTAGTTTCCACAGTAAAGCCAATGTAAAAAAGATTAAAAATTTCAGTGGAGAGGTAGGTAAATCCTTAATAAAACCCAGGATTTAATCTTCTTTTTAAAATAGAAATTGTTTACTTATTACTTAAAAATTGCTTGCTTACCTTGCTTATACTGTCACATTACAAAGTGATGAATAAATCAAAGATGTCTCTCTCATGCTACCTGTTTCTCTACACCTTAATCCTTTCAGTTCAGCCTGTCAGATGTCACATATTCTTTAAGCTCACAAAACTACTTTTTGGCAGAGTTATGTTTTGATAGATGCTCAGAATGTGTGTGTGTACATATATATATATATATATATATTTATATATAAATATATCTCACGTGATTTTAGAGCTTTTTTTTTTTCCTGTCACAGTGGCTCAGCGTTTAAAAAAAACCCAAAAAATAACCAGGTTATAAGAAAATGCTACTAAGAATCAAGTATATTCACTCTGATATCCAATGAAGTTTTCTGGGGATACACAAATCCTTTTTGGCTTTTCTCTCTACAAAGATTCATGCATTTCAGTTTTACTGACATGAATCTGTGAGATGATTGAAATTCAAAATCATGGGGGGGTGTAATTGCAGGTATTTGCATTTATTCACACAAATAAGTTGTAAGAGAAGTGATTTCTCCCATAGTTAGGTACCTGTGAGCTAATCAGAGTTAAAAGATGACTTGTATATTATGAAATTTACCCCAAGAATAAATGTCAGCACAAGGCCTACATAGCTCTTAAACTCCACTACTGCCTATATAAGGATAATTTCTTATGTAAGGTAATACTATTTTTGTCCTATATTTTCATTTTACATGAAAGACAACCTAAGAGATGACTAAAGCAGCAACTGAAAAAATCATGTATTTTTAAAGATATAGGACTCCATAGCTTGGTTGTATATGATCTATAAACAACTGGTAAAGTCTAAAAATTATACTTAATTTAATTTACATTACCATAATTCCTAATCTGTCCTCAAAATACATTGAATTTTCAGGTTGTGTATGGAGTGATGAATTTTCAAGCTATGTTCTGTCAATCAAGCCTTTTTCCACTTCACTGGTAAAACATCCCTGGATTTCAGTAATAATACCTTTAAATTAGAAATCCTGTAATAAAAATAAATATTTCACATAGGTTTTGGGGGTGTCTGTTTATATTTAATTCAGTCATTTATAATCAAGCTTCTTCCTTTTGAACTCCAACCACATAACAACACATAACCCTGTCTGAGGTTTTTTTGTCCAGCCTATCACTGCTCACCCAGGGATTTGTTTATTTCTTTTTTATAACAAACCAGGCTAGCCAAATTGGGCTTCTTATTATGACCAAAATTATCTGTACAGCCCTAGACCAGCTGTGGCTGTGACATCCAAGCATTTTCAAATTCCATTTGTGCTGGATAGCAGTGATGTGGATTCAGAATTCCCAAGGACTTACAACTTTAATTATTCACTTAATTTACAATTCCTTTTCACTGATATATATGCAGTGACAGACAAAAAATTTGAATTTACAAAACTAGGAAATCTTGTAGCTCTTGGAAAGGAAAATCCTGCTTCTTCCCCCATAACTACTACAATTTGGCTCAGCAGCTACTGAATTGGCAAAATTTTTGATTTACTCTCCTGCTTACTTACTGGAACCTTTGAAATTACATAAAATGGTAGATTTTCTTTTTTTTTTTTGTGACATGTACCTCTTTTCCCACTTAAGTTTTGCAGCATTCTTTTCTTATACCTGGATTATTCAACACTATGTGGAACACAACATAATTGAAAAGTAATGCTCAGTAACAGCATAATAAATTCTCAGCTTACAGGTTCTTACCATTTATGAAAGCTTCCTCTGCCCTCCCTGTCTTATAATTTTTGTGGTAAACCAAAATGTGATAGTAAATATGTCTAATTTTTTTTCCATTTTGGCATTGGGCACATGCCTCTAAAGAATAAGACTTTAAATCTTCTAACATCAAGTAATGGTTTATCAATGAAAAATGACAATCAGAAGTAATGGAAAGGTTGCCTTCAGAGGAAAAGATGAAAAGGTATCATTTTTGAAGTAAATTTTTTAATCCTATATGTTCAAGTCATTAGGTTTCTTCTTTGGAATTCTTGTCCTTTTCAGAATCACACACCTGACAGAGGCTATCATAATTTATAAATATTAATAGTATATCCATTAAAAGAAAACCATCTAGGAAATATTCACAGAATCAAAGAATATGCTGAGATGGAAGGGTCAAATCAGGATCACTGAGTCCAGCTCCTGGCTCTGCACAGGACATCCCAAGAGTCACCATGAACCCAAAACCATTGGCCAAACACTTCTTGAGTTAGCAAGCTGTGACCACTTTATATGTTCAAATGGACTAAACACCAGTTAAAACATGCTAAAAGTTTCTATTCAAGTACTCCAATCAAAACTCTTCCTAAGCATTTTAAGGATGACCTACAGCTTGGAATGGGAATGGAAGTTACACAGACCACAGCATTTTTATGTTTGCTCATTCCTTGCTGTTGCTCACCACAACATTTTCTTTTCTAGATCCCTGAACTAAATGTGGGGGGTTTTAATAGAAACAGCTGAAAAGTTTATGATAAAATGTTTTTAGTTACTCCATGCTGTCTTTCAAGACCTCTTTTGATAGAAGTTTTGACTTTTAATCAACGTTAATCATGAAAGACTGTGAGTCAGATTAGACTCTAGAATCCTACACACACAGCCCGACCTCAAATATATTTGTTTGCATTCACATTTTACTAAGTTTTAGTGCTTTTAAACACTAAATTAAATGTTTACTTCAACAGAGTAAAGCTTGTATTTCGTACTCCTGATCTGAATAAGGGCACATACCAGTTTTCAATATTTGCATACAAGCTAGGCTTGTTTATAGTGATTAATTGGGAAATCTGTTGGAAGAGACTATTTTATCACATTCTTTTATTACCACATTTTTTAAGCAAGAAAGCCTTGGAAATCTTGGAAAATAATCTGAAACAACTGTTTCTTATCCAGCTGTAATTCTCCCTTACAAAGCAGCACATTTCCTATGGAATGACCTGCAATTGATGAAAAGTGAATCTGTTTCTTGGCATCCCACCAGGCTCCATCACAGGTATTTCTGACCCTGTGCAAATTGATGTAGCTATTTTAGCTCCAGACCAACAACATTGAGTCAGAGAGCTCTAGAACTGTGTGACTATGGAGCCAAATTCTCAATCTGCTGAGAGCAGATGCTTCCATAAAATTCCCAATGCCTGGCAACATTAGAACTCATGGCCAAAAAAACTGGAGCAAGAGGATGCAATGCAGAAAGCAATAGCAAATAGAATGCATTTAATCTCTTCTTCCAGAGAATAAGTACCAGAAAAAATAGCCTTTGATGCTGAGAGCCCCGCAAAAATAATCCACACTGAGTGTTGGAGAGTTATATGGGTCATGTCTAATCATTTCTTCTTGCTAGTACTGTAAAAAAAATAAAAAAAGTGTCTCACACTGTGTGAAATCATGGTCTAAAGCTTCACAAGTGGCACAGATGATATACAATCAGCAGACTATTAAACAATGCAAAATAAGAAATCAGGTTGTGCTGTAATGGATCCCAGATCCAGCAGACACTTTAGACACAATTTCTTTAACTGTGGGAGGCTGTGTAACCATGAGAATAGGCTGCTTTTCAGATACAACGTTTCTCATTTTATTCACAGAGGTAGAAAAATCCATCTCTATCCAACTGCTGGGAACAAAAATTCATCTTGATATTCTTGTTTTTAATGTTGACGAACAGTTCTCTGCATCTAATTCTGAATTAATACCTCAGAATCACAAAATACTCTATGTACATGATTCTGTGAAAGAATATGTGTCTGATTTTCCATGGCAAAATTTGGAAATTGCAGGTCCCAAAGTCAACTATGATTGCATTGTTTGAGGAAAAATTAACAGCTAACCAAGTTTCTTGGACAAGTTATCTTGGACAAACTCGAAGGGCTGGAGTGATTCTTGGCTCAATAATCTAGAAAAAACTTGTTTCTCACTTTGTAGGAAGGAGTGAGCAAAGAAAAAAAAAAAATAACAGTTATTACAGTGAATTACACAGAATAACCCATAAATATGACCCTATTATGAAGAAAATATGACAACAGCCTCAAGGGCAACCATTGATTGTCTTTTCTAGATCAGTATCAGAGGCTGCACTGAGCTGTCTGCAAGGTGCCCTCTTTAATTCACAACAAAACAAGAACAAACTGAGACAAGGGATGCCATCTACCAGAATAAATTGTCTCAGAAAGTCAATCAGAAATACTCATTCTGGGTCTAAAGAGAGCACATTTCAAAACTGAAAGAAATTTCATGCAGCTCTACTGTTTTGTTACCCACAGTGAAATTTAGTCAGGTAAACCCTCACTTTTAGTGGAAAATTCACTAGAAAAAGTGGACTCACAGAAAGATAACTGATTTTATTCTTTGTCTTCCTAATGGGAAGAAATTTGTTTCATTCTTCAAAACTATTAGATCAGACAGGCAAGCTGAAAACCCTAAAAAATAAAAATTTGATTATTTTTTTTTTAAACCGAATTATTCTGTGCCCATGTTCTTTATTTTCAACCTTTGCTTTGATTTTGTATTCTGCAACTTGGAGAACTAGGTTAAATTATTACAGTGAAAATTTCACTCCTACCTTACAGTTAATTAGATCAATCCTTTTGATTCCTCAGTACATAAGGTGGTTCTTGCAGAATATCCTAGCATAAAAGGTATTAGACAACACAGGAGGTTTTGTTAATCAGAGAATCATGGCACTGGAAGGAGGCTGAAGAGTTGATGTAGCTGCCTGCTCCAAGCTAAGTGAAACCAAGCCAGATTGATTGGGGCTTGAAAATCTCCAGATGGGTGTTGAAAATCTCCAAAACTCCACAAGCACCCTGGCAAACCTGTTCCAATGATTAATTATCTCATAACCAGGGTTTTTTTCACATATATCTAATCCAAGGCACTCCCATTTCCATGCACAAGCACTCTCTCCTTCTCCTACCACTGTGCACCTCAGCTAAGATCCTGGCTTTATTTTCCTAACTTCTTAGGTATTGGCATTTTTATTTTTTTTTTGTCTGTTAATGGATGTAAAATTTGTATTTGCTCAGATGGCAACAGAATAACTGTCAATAACTACAAATAGGGGAAATTACACTGCATTAAACTATTTCACTTGAGCAACAGATCACAACTAAAGACTAAGAGTTAAACTGCTTTCAGTTTCCCCATCACACGTTCCCCTACCTGGTGTCAGCATTCCTACTCATACTATGACACCAGGAGCTGTGAAAAAAGAAAATAGATCTTTAAATACGGACAGAAATCAGGACTCTGACAGAACCTTGTCTTAAATAATATCCCTGTAATGAACAAGACAAAAAGACATATGAGAAAGAGCAGGGAGATGGGCTTCCAAAAGGAACTTTCACAAGCATTTTCAATCAGTTATTGGAGAGGGTTCATCTCACACTCCAGGAACATTCCTTTTTCCATTGCATTGTAGAGAACTCCTGCTCTCAGGAGATTTGCTGCTTCTGGAGCCTCCTTTGGAGGCCAATGTAAGCTTTGCCCTCACTGGATACAGTGCTGATCTTTTACTGCTTACATGCATCAAAATTCAGTGCACTCCCATTCCCTTGGCAAATTTCTTTGAGTTTATTAATTATTTCTCCATTAATATTTTCTGCCTTTTTTTAATGAGAGAAAATCATGCTTGAGCCTGCAGGTAAATCTGAATAAAATTTTTCAAATATCAGAACTCTAATAAACAAGTGGTCCTTTAGCAGCCATTAAATAATTAAGGGGTTGCAGCAGCAGTTTCAAATGGCCCTTGTCAATGCTTGATAACTTATTTTCACATCAAAACCATAAATCATGGGCAATATGCATTTCTAGTGACATTTTAGGACAGATTGTAAAGTTCTAAGGCTGCTTTGAGGAAAAGAAAGAAAATATATTGCATCAATAAAGAAGAAAAAGGAAAATACTTCTTGTTTTAAATTAGATGCTACAGATTTAGTTCATTTCCATTTCATGCATCTTCCTTTACATTTGCCCACTGTAATGAAAAACAAACTACTTTGTTTGCATCAAATGGGAATAGACTGAGGCTGAAGAAACAGCATTGGTTTATCACCCCATATCTGCCCAACTTTTCTCTTAGGCACTGCAGCCCAAAGCAGCCTAACTCCTGTGAAACTGTTGAATTTTACCCTTGGTGAGGGAAGGACAGAGGATCATTTTGATGCATCTCTGTAGGCTCAGTAAGGAATGAGCCAGCAGAGGAGCAAGCACGGTGTTTACAAACGCCAGAACATGCGACTCTTCGGGAATAATGGGAACTGTAAAGCTCTTAGGGGGAATTGATCCTTCCCAATTCCAGTCTCTAAAAAACTTCTCAGTGTTCCAGTGTTTTCTCAGTTCACTGGCTGAGAACAGCTTCTCCCTGGGTATAAACCTTTATTTGTGCATGTTGTGGAGACATCAGCAGATCTCAGCACATTCACTCAGCCACAGAGCTGTGCTTGTGATGTTTTGTGTTATTTGTGAGGTGCCACTCCTGCAGGGAGCCAGGAAACCTCCTCCAAGGCCACAGACACCAGCAGGGGATCTTTCTCATGTTGTATGGCAGCACCCAGTGCTCCCCTGCTTTTGTTCACAAATTCAGGTCAACACAAACAGCCTTTCCTTTTAAGAGTGTACATTGAATTAAACACATCACACTGGGGCTCCCAGACTCCCAACAGCAATCCTGAAAAACAAAAGAAATCATCAATATGTCACCTAGCTTACATTCCTATTGGAAATGGGAAAGGCCTGTCAGAAGCTCCACCTAATTTATTTACAAAACAGGACCTTCCTTCATCTTTTGAGAATTTTGAATTGAAAGTGTCCACCTTTCTAAACTGCAATTGGAGGAGAAGCAGTTTTGAGTGTTATCATTCTTAAGGCATGGACGGTTTTATTACATGTGAAAAACAGACTCACATTCCATCCAAATTTTAATCAGATTATTAGCTGTATTCTGAAATAAGATATGTTTGCAATGAAAGCCAGCTATAACTATGAAATAACTGCATTTTCAGTCTTTTCAGATAGAGAAGCTTAAACCATTTGTGTAGTGATCTTAAATAATGCCATAAAGAGAGAATAACAACAGAGCAAATCATTTGGGGCTTTATTTGTTTGCTTCTCCCTAAGAAGATGCTTAAATATTCATTGGAAAATATCAGTAAAGCCTCAGTTCATGCAGAATTCAAGTAGGAACACACAAGCTCTCAAAACTCAACAACACTTGCTCAGAACCACAAAACATAAAAGATAAAAACATAAAAAACATAAAGCAACTCCCTTTCTTCTATTTACCTTTAAGCAAGCACAGAAAAATCAAGGTCAAGCTTTCAGGACTGAATGTTTGCTACCGAAAGTCAACAATTCCCAACCTCAACGCTGGCTTCCATGGCTGATGATCTCACTCCAAGGCTTAGGAAATGTGGAGGATGAGAAAGCTTCAACCCAGGCATTAAAAAAAAAAAAAAGAAAATAACATTGTTGCCTTCAAGCTTGGTAAATTATTTTGTGCCCTTGTGGTCCTTTTGAATTCAAGCCTTCTCAATAGAGACAAAACCACAGTGGGTTACTGTGAGTTATCATGAATTGTGCACTACCCACAGACCCAAGACATTCTTGTGCTACAGAAAAATACTGCTGCAATAAGATTGAAATATGCTCGATTTACAGAGAAGAACTTCTAAGGAAAATTAGTTGTTAATTTTTCCTCCTAGCTAATGGAGGTTTCATGGTGTTGTACATAGAGCAGGACAGCAACTTGTGCAGTTTTACCTCTGTAATTAAAAGATAATCAAGTAATTGGTAAGAAGGCAGGTCTGAGCTAACTTCAAATCCACATCCTCTGTTCAAAACAAGTTTTAACAACCCAATATATCTCCTACAGGGAAAACAACTTTCTGATATCAAAGATTTCTTTTTCATTGTCTCAATTTTTTACTCATAAAAACAAAGCAACATGAACTAAATCACTTGCTTTAGAAGGAAAGAAAAAAGCATATCTATTACATGATTTCCAGATATGTTCATCACTAAAGATGAACATCAGAATTACCAGAATTTCTTATCAGAAACAGCTTGTCAGAATTTCTTCAGAGGAAAACTGTGTCAGTGGAGGCAGATCCCACACCAAATTAAAAGAAAGTAAATCTCAGAACTAAGTTTAGGTAGCATTAATGATGAAAGGGCAAGATGAGGAGGCTGGAGGCAAAGAAAAATAAATGAAAATGACAGGAGGTCTGCAGATTTATCACAGGGGAATTCAAGAGAACAGCACGAGATATCACTGTTGGAAATCAGAAGTAATAAATGTATGCAGGAAGACCAGCAAAAGTACATTAGAAGCATAATATCCCAGAAACAACTGAAAGATTATTATTTTTATAGTCTTATGCACACAGCCTCAGTGAAGGAAGTGTATTCACTGAAATTTTTGAAACAATAAATAAATTTCTGATCCAAAGACTGTATTGCATAAAACCTCTGCAAACATTCCTTAAATATTAGTCTTCCCACATGATAAAGTGGTAGGTATTCACAAGCTGCTTGTTTTTTAGTTGGAGTAAATATCCCACTAGAAAAACAAATCTGTCTAAACCCTTGTTTTTAAGACAAAGAAAATTATTTCATTTCTCAGAATTATGGTTAAAAAAACCTAAAAAATGATGAAATTTGTCTGATTGGGAGATTGCCACTCTTCTGCCAATATACAGCTGCAATTAAAGATATGAAGCTGGAGAGACTCTGAGCATGGCTATGAGAAGAATTATTCCTCTTGCTATGTGAAAACCACCTGTAGGAGCAGGACCCAAAGCCTGGAAACAACCAAACACTCTGCCAAAACATAGACCTGCCAACAAATGTATCCTTCTGCCTCCTAAGGGCCAATATCATTTCCAGGCTAAGTTTACTCATTAGCAGGTTTAGAGCTGGTTTTTCCCTGCCAACAGTGCACCTTAATTCAAGCATTTAGCCATTCTGGTATGTGCTTCCTGCTGGATTTACAGACAAGGCTCTTTCAACATCTTGCTAAAAAGCAGTTTCCTTGGCCAGTGTGTGAAGTTCTCCATTTCATCTGAGCACTGAATGTGCTCCAGTCCCACTTCATCTGATGTAGCTGAGCTGGATGACACACGCAGTCCAGCTGAGGAGCTTTTATCAGTACAGCAGCTCCTTGTCACCTGAGCACCGTGGTTACCATTTTCACTGCCATATCCATGCTGAAACACAATTATCTTGCAGCTGATTAATACACTCACATGTTGTTTTTACTCACTGATAGCAGAAATGCTTGCACGTTGTAGTCCTAACCACATGACCTTGCAATCACATCCTGTTTCTATCATTTCACTTCAAATTCACTCAGCAGATTTCACCCCGTGAAATCAAATTGTTTTCCAGCTTCAAGGCATCAATGAATTCACTTACTATTTACAACAGGGTAAAAATTAAAATAGATGTATAAGATTGATGCTCACACTATTCTGGAGTCTCTCAGACCACTAGGTCTTATCTCATTAAATTTCTTTGTCATTGCATAACTTTTTTTATCACTTCATAATTTATCTGCTATATTGCTGCATGCCATCCTTTACAGCTAAACAACACTCCACATGACACCATACCAAACACATTCCTATAGATTAATAAATCATATATGCTGTAATCTCAATGCTGATAAGAGCTAAAATGAACAAAGTTACCAGGATCATCTACTCCAATAGGTCTTAATTGGCTCATTGGTTTTCCTTTATTGTATTTCTTATGGTTTTATTTACTTTTTCAGGTGATAAATTCACAATCCTTGCACAAATATTAATTCAGACTCATGGGAACAGTTGTTCTATGTGCTTTTAGGCTTTTTGTTTTGGGTTGGGTTTTTTTGGGTTTTTTTGCTTTTTTAATATATATTTGTTATATATATTTAATAATATTTAATATTAATACTTAATGTTTAAATGTTTAATAATTATGTACAGAATTCTCCCATTTTCATATATGACTGCAGTTTTAGTAGATTAAGTACAAGATTCTTGCTAGTAGTAATTTCACAGTTATTCCAGTTGTATTCCAGTTTTCCCACTGTTACAGAGTGAAGCATAAGCATGTTGAGTACAACCACTTCTAAGATATGTTACAAAGCTCTTTCACAAAGTCTTTTTCCTAAGAGAGTTATATTGCAGTTTTCATTTATGGAACTGGGAGATCTCTTCAGTTAATTGTGGAGGTATTGCTTTGTTAGCTGAGAGAACATTCTTTCAAATTTGCTGAAATGTGACATTTTACACAGAAACACAGCGAGCTTATGGGAGAAGTTTCTGAAGCACAGGAAAGATTTACATTTTCTCTCACACGTAAGTATAAATACTGAAAGAAAAATGCAAAAAAGACAAAGATTTGATTCATTGACAGTAACTCCATTTTGCAGAAGTTTATCACAGCAAATTGCAGAGCTGTGAATATAATAAATGTTTTCACCTAGAGATTTTAGCAGTTTTTTCTCCCATAATTTATTTCTTTATGATATAAATTCTGTAATTTACTTGAGAGGGAGAATCCAATTACTCTCTAATTAAGAAAATTCATGTCCTTTGTTTAACTGGAAGGGATCCAGACTCATACAGTACTTTTTTGCCACCATTAACAAGAAGAAGGGTTCTTTATGTTTTCAGGAAATGGCATCAATTATTTCTTCTAGATTTAATTCCTGGAAGATGACTTAACAAATTTGGGTGGAGTATTAGGGGAAGTTTTACAACCTTGTACTTGTCTCAAACTACAGTCTCTATACATCATAAATGTTACAATTTGCATATCTAAGAGTTGCACTTCATAAAATAAAGTGTTGCAGAGAGATCCTTGATCATCACATGAGGGCCAGACTTGTAGATGTCTGCAGAAATTTCATCTGATCTCAGTGTGGGCTGGGAGTTATGCCTTGATATTAAAATTCTGACCTGCACATGCCCACTGGAAACCATGTATATTGTGTGATTTGCATGTAAAAGTTCATGTATGCTTTTGAAATTCTGAAATTGAAATTTGAGTCTTAACTGGTGATTGCTGGAGATGTACAATTTCTTCCTAAAGTTTGTTTCCATCCCCATGGACTGGGACTTGAGAATCTCTGGTAGACATTTTTATTATTTATAAGGCTTAAAATCAAGGACTCCTCCTTTCTCCAGTCTTTTAGTAGCCATGATAAATTTAACTTCATTTTTCTTATAAAGGGTTCACAGACTATATCAGGATCCACGTCTTCTAAAACTACCTAATAATCTTCCACAATTTCTGTTTTATGCTGAAAGGGGGTGGGAGGGAAGAAATTCAGCTGATAAGGGAGGGGGGGAAAAATCATCATTCAAAATTCAGAACAGCTAAATAGGTCATTCAAGTCTTATAATAATCTCCAGTATCCAGGAGCAGGTGATGACACTGGTAGTCAGAAATCAAGAATACAGAACACTGACATTTTTCACAGAGCTTATATGTCTCAAACACTGGATTGTCTCTAGCACAGCTGATGCTCTATGGGGTAACCCCTAAATGCCACTTGTACAAATACAAAACTATATATGAGAATGTGAAGAATGTCTCTACAGCCTCAACATATCTGCATTTTAAGCCACTCAAATACAGTGGCTTAAATACTGCTTAGAGTCCTTTAAATAGTACTGAAAGTAATGGCTAGTCCTCTCACTGTGGCAACAGCCCCTTCTCTGATCTCACTTTGCATTAGCCAGTACTGTCTAATGAATTATGATCACTCCAATTTGCCAGCCCAGGAATTCATTAAAAACCTTCTTCTCCTGGGTCTGCAGAAGGTAACTAACCAGCTGATTTCACTGCAGCTTTGTTCTGCTCATAGGAGGATGGTAGCATGCTCCCTGTGACCTCATCCAAAGCCAAAAAAGGTTTTCTATAGAGGAAGAATGGTTGTGAACATATGACAGCAATTTTTTCAGCTCTTTCCAAAAGTAACTTCTGGGCTTTTTTTCCAACCTATTGATGATAACCATGGCCTGAGATCAAATTCCTCCTTTCCTATACTCAGTGCTCTAGAAAGATCCTATTGTCCACAGCCACTGAGAGATCTGCCTTAAGTTTTTTTACAAGTCTACCTAAACCACAGCTGATTAAATTGCCTATCAGGATTCCATGGGCTGCAATGATTCATAGTATTACAGACACACAGAAATTTTATCAGGGACATGGATATATCAATAGTTTCCTTCTGAAAACATAAAAGTCATTCAGACAGAAATTAGAATTCAGGAAGAGAAAAATATGACAAACATTTGTCAGAAAGTGCTTGCTAATCTACTGGATGCAATGAAGAGGGGTAATGTATTATAGCAAAAGAAAATGACAAAACATGGACAACACCAAGAAAACAGGAGGCTGCAAAATGATAACCACTTCAATGAGACTGAAAGTTTCCTAGTTTTTGAGGACTTGTAGCAAAAGTAAAGACTTCTAAAAATCAGATTTTCATTTAGCTGAAAACATGACATTAGAATATAAGAAGGACAAGATGGAGCAAACAGCATCCTTTCTCCAGGCTGGGAGAGCAGTAGGATGAAAGAGCCCATAGAAAAGCTTCTCAAATTTAGGAGGAATGCCCCTCTGTGTACAAGCTCTGTAATGAACACATGGAAATGAGATGGATAGATATTTTCTGTAAGTTTTCTGTTCTTATTCCAAACATTAGAAGCACAAGGACTGCACTCTCCCAATGCACTTTCAGAGCAATTCTGTGTTTAAGACACCAGCAGGAACAATTATGCCTAATGTTCCAGGGCTTAGAAAAAAGAAAGGCCTGTTTTCTTGAGAACAGTTCTCCACACCTCTCATACACAAAGACGAGCAAAATGGCCTGGAATAATTAATTATCATTGCACTTCAAGACTGCTGCATTATCACCACTCTTGCAGTGAGAGATCTGAAACCTATTTTTGCCCAAAGGCTTTACCAGAGCGAGGAAGGGCTGAGCCTGGCAGGAATCTGGCCTGGAGCCAGGAGGTTAAAGTGCTGCTTCACTCCCAAATTTTAGTTTTGCTTGCCGCAATGCTGTAAAATCTGCTTTAGCTGTGGAGGAACTTTCAGCAACGTGGGAACTTTACTCCAGAGCCACGAGATGGCACCACAACAAGCCATAAAACCTGTTCAGTTATCTGCAGTTCTGATCTTGCTCGTTTATATAATTAATAAAGCAATTGAGTAAGACTGTTTCTTTTTCAGGCAGTCCTAGAGAGATTACAAACTGATCTCTGCTAAGTGACTTTTCTATTCCTCTAAGCTGAGCAGACAATGTTTAGACTGATCACTTCAAACAGCTGTTTAATGCTGTGCTGAAACAGACACAACATAAATCAATATTTAAAAAGGTGATGGGTGCCCACAAGTATCCGATTTCAAGGTCATTTTAATCACATTTAGGAAGGCACATTTCACAGGCTGGCTCATTGAGCTTGTCCTGCAGAGATGTCTGGGCATCCCACAGTGATGTCTGGGCATCCCACGCTCCCCCATCCTCTTGCAGAACTGCCTCCCAAGGCAGACCCTGGGAAGACAGGCTCCCAAGCTCCTAAAGAGAGAAAAAAAAATAATTTCTAGGGTCATTGGAAAGATAAGAGGGACTACTTGGTCCTAAGGAGAACCATGGCCAATATTTTCTGATGTCAATCTGGCCAAGACTCTGGCTCAGGGTTCCAGCCATCAAATATCTGTCCTTTTCTGCATAAGGACACTTTCCACCTGCTGACACCGTGGCAGACACAGGAGTATCCACCTGGCAGGCTGAGCATCCCAAAGCTCCACCACAGCACCATCCACAGTGCATGCCCTCAGTCACACAGCATGGAATTCTGCATAAAAATACCTCCCAGGTATTTTTTTAAAATATTTTGGAGTGTCTCTGGTCACTACCAATCACATCCCTTAGACTATAGTGCTCTTTCACCCTCCTGCTTCCTATCAGGAAAAACATTCCTAGGTTTTCTCTGTGGACTGGAAAGTCATGGAATGATATTATGGCATGGCACAAACTGCTCTGTGTACTTCTCTACTCAGCCTTCAATGATCACCAAGGGAAAGACTTCCAATCCAGAACCCTTTAATAAAATATCTCCAAAAACAAACTTCCAAATGAGCTTTCTAAATATGTATTTGTCTGAACAAATATGGTGCCAGTCCATCACTCCCCAAAATATATTTAGCCCTCAGACAGCAAAAAAGTTTTCACCACTGTGATTTAAATGAAACTGATCTTCTGAATTCTATCATATTCGAGTTTAATAAGACCTCTGGTTTAATTATTGTAATTGTTTTTTAAAATACACATTAATTGGGAATTCAGCCAAATTTGTTTTCTTATGTCATCATTCTGCTGATATAACCTAACTAATTAGATTTGGTTTCCATATTAAGCTATTTACTGGGCTGATACTTTAAAAGTATTTTTTTTAAGTTTCAGATCTGTTTCCTCATTAAAACTCTGCAATACTGATTCCTGCTGCTGTTTCATAAAATTTCTTTGTGAATTTTCAATCTGCTAACAATCAAATTCCTGCAGCTCACAGGGCAATTCCATCAACCTCTAATCTGCTCAAAAATGGCTCCATGTCCTAGAATAAAAGGTCCATGTGACTGCTTAGAAAAAAAGGATTTAAAAGAAATTGTTCAGAGTCCCTAAAAGCAGTTAATATTTTAACTAAAGTTGGTCAGACAGCATGTTAAAACTGCAGCTGAAGGTGGCTATAGCTGTATGCATTCTTTGCAACCTATTTTTCTTAAGAAGTTTGACCTAAAATTACTGCACTTGCAAAATCAATATGGGTCAGACATCTTCAACCTCGGACTTTATTTAGTAACCCAAATAAGATGGGCTTTCAATCCTTTCTCCAAGTGTGCTGAATTGTTCTGTATCAACTTTTTTGTGTCATCAATGCAGACTGCCAGCATGATTCAGGCCTTATGTTGCATATCATAGCTGTAGTTTGAAAACAATTAGCAGCTGCTGTTTTTTATGTATGAATGAGGATCAGTCCTGCCAAATTTACTGTTTTAGAAGATGAAGGCATCATAAAATGTATCATAGACATGGGCTTGCCCAATTTCTTAACATAGTTATAGAACAAAACAGAAATAGTGATGAAATATTAAAATGCCTGAAACTTTTTTTTTTTTTTTAATTTCTAGGTTTAACAAAATATGAACATGGCATAACAGTAAAACAACCTACCTAGAAAATAAATACAAACAACTACAAACTACTAATGGCAGATTTTGCCCTTTGGACTCCAGTCATTCTATAATATTTGGGCCTTGAAATATTATTAACATAAAAGTTAAATAACAATTAAAAAAAAAACCTCAAATTGGATTTGACTTTTCAAGTGAATATTTAGAAATATTTATTTGTTTACAGAGGCAAGAACTGCTCAGGAAACAAAAAGGAAACCCTAGCTGATCATGAATTGTATAATTTTATATGTTGTCCATCAGGTCTTTCCTTTGCTTTGTCACTTTTCTAATATGACTAATCTATTTTAAATCCATTATGATGCTTTCTTGTTGAAAAACACTATAATACTCAGGAAAGCTTAAAATAAAGCAGTGGTACTCCAGGGCAGTCACAGAATCACAACTACTTACACACAAAAAAGGAAAAAAAATACTTCTCATTGAAAAATTAAAATATTCAGAAACTACATGATAAGTAAAAATGAAAGAATGACAAAGAAAGAAATAGGGAGAGAGCATTTTTATCAAACATATAATTTTTATCCTTGGTTTACTCTTGAGCAGAATCTTAAGAGATATTTCCTAACAGATACCAATGGAATTACCAAATGATCTTACATAAGGAGCCAAGATCACACTGTGGTTCTGCAAGAGAAAACAGATAAAGGATATAAAAATACCATCACTAAAAGCCTAAGAAAATGCAGCTGGTTTCTATATATTAGCAAAGTGGCATAAGAATCAGCCATGAATGAATTTATGTCGTGTGAGACAGAAACTACGAGATTACTGAATGACAGCATAAACATCTGTATTGTTGCTTGCACTGCTCTGTGTTTATTAAACACTTTTCAGAATATCTGTTTTCTGCTGCTGTTGACTGCAAGCAGGATTTCCACTCAGAAAGACTAACAGCATCTGTTGGTATTTGAAAATATGGTATATATAACCTTAGCTCCAAGTAATGGAAAATTGTATCTCCAGAGATTTCTAAAATCCTGTGCTACTAAAAACACAGTCAGTCCATTCTGACAGTTTCTTTAGTCTCCTGAGGATCAAATATTCTGCTTTCCTACAAATGCATATACAAATTTGTCATTAATGATTAAGTCTTTAGCTGACACTAATTAGTTTAAACTATCTATGTGCTCAGCAGGCCCGACCTACTTCACAGTTCTGCTTTATTAATTCTAGCAACTTAATATCAGTAAAAATTATATTGACCAACAGTGACCAACCACTCATTGCAGGTACCACTAAAGCCAGTGAGATTAATAAGACTCCCCACTGATTTTAATAAGAATCACAGTAAACCCCAAAGGCTTGGAGAGGTAATGCAGCAACAGAAGTCATCTTCCAACAGCAGCAAACAACAAAAACAACAGCAACAAAAGGAGGAAAACAAAACTCCAGTCAATTTACTTAGCACAGGCCTGTGCTGCTGTGCTGTGAAATACCAGCCCCACAGAGGGAGCTCAGACTGAAGCACAGACTCAGAAGCAATTTGCAAGCTTTGTGCTTCAAGGATATCAATTTAATCCATCTGGGGAGCAGCAATATACCTCAGGTTAAATTTGGAACTGTGCAGAACAAGCACAGAACGAGGAAAGGAAGAGTGCTTGGTCAAGACTGGCAGTGTCCAAGAGACTTGGCCAGGGCACATGCTCAGCATGATGGCACTGAATCTCCAAATCCTCACTTGGTGGAACCACACAGAAAGCCAATTAAGCCATAGGTTTAGGCACTTTTGGCATGCCTTGACACTTTCAGTGCAAAACAGCTTTCATATGCAGAAGCTATTACTCTTAGTATCTATTCAGCAAGATCTAAAACATGTAACAACAACTATGAGCATAAGAAACTTAAAACCATGTTGCTTGACAACTTTAAGAATACATAAGTATTTAAGAATACATTAGAAGCTAAAGCTAGGCTGCAGCTGGAATAGTCACAGGTATTTTATATCAGTCATGTTTTTTCCCACCAGAAGGTTCAATACATCTTCTATCAGGACAGAGTCAGATTTATTACTCGTGGTGGATGTGTTGCACTCAAGTCTTCCAATAGCACTTTGACAGATGCTGAAGTTCTCTTAGATACCTAAACTACTTTCTTTTAAGCAAGACAAGAGTTAAAACTTGTAGAAATCTTTTAAGCAAGACAAGAGTTAAAACTTGTAGAAACAGGATCATTAGTCTTAGCACCGCCACACTTGAAGAAAACAATCCCATTTTTTTAGAACATATAAGGAACATAAAAGCTACCAGTTCTGTATTAGATGCTTTTGCAAGGAAAAAAAACCCAAGCAAAACCAAAAAAACAGTATCACACACACACACAAAACCCCCAAAACAAGCAAAAACACCAGTCACCAGAGCACAAGCAGAAGAAAAAGAGCATTTGCTGCTAGAAGGGAAATAAGAGCAAAGTATGTGATAGCACTTCTATTTGAAGTGATTAAAAAAGCAAAGCAAAATCTCCCTTGTGACAGTGGTGGTGACAGTGGCTTGCTAGGTTACAACAGTAAGCAGTCCAAGGGACAGAGCCACAGAACACCAAAAAGATAACAATACAAGAAGCCTTTTATTTCCCCAAGAAACCGCTAAGACATTAACACAGCCATGTAAATCTGATTTCTGATGTCCTCTGCTGGTGAGTCCTCATCTACAGCACCACCTGTACTTTGATGCACCAACCCCTTGCTCACATGGAAGATCCTCCTTGACAGCATTTGCCAGATTCCTGCACAAACTCCAGCAGAACAGAGGTCCTGACCATTCAGTGCTCCCTTGAGCACTCAGGACAAATCTTCCCATTTTAGTGTTTGTATTGTGTTTACAATGTGGCTTCATGAGCTCGTACAGCTCTTTTAATGGAATTATTTCCCTAATTTGTGTCTCCACAAGTGGGAAGGCTGGGTGGGACAGTGCAAGGAGCTAGAGCAGGGAAGGAAGGACATAGTAGGGGCTAAACTTGCACTGTCTGCTTGTGAACTACATTTTAGTGAATGTGTGTAATTTCTTCAAAAATAGAACAGGTCATTGCAACAGAGAGAGCAGATATTTTCTGAATTGTCCTCAGTAAATGAAACTTATTTAGTCTTTTTTAATTTACATAAATTAGTACTTAGAAAAGATCAGATCCTCAGTAGGGATATAAGAAAAGTAATCAGCTTTTGTCTGGCATCTCTGGAATTAGAGATTTACAGCAACTGAGAACCTCCTCTGAGAAGACAGACCGTGTTGACACTAAACGACACAAAACAACACATTATCAATCACAGGGCTTATATTAGTCCAGAAAGAAGATGTCTCATTTTTTGACTTCTTTATAGATTTAAGTGAACTGTCTTCTCATTCAAACAAAATTCTTAACACAGGAGATGTCCAGGGAAAAAATTTTAAGCTCACTTTCTAACTTTGGTGTGATGCAAAATTCATTTACAAATGAAGGTTCTGCAGAGTGCACGGAAACTGGAACAGATGGCCAGTCTGCAGGACCACAGGAAGGTATGACACACTTAAAGGGTTCATTTGTAAAAGCCTCTTTGAAAAGTATCCCGTCTGCAGGAAACTAATAGGCCAGTGAGAATTTCTTTTCATGATAAAATGCTTTTAACTCTATGTCCTTGTCTAGTTTTCTTTCAGGGATGGATTTCTGTAAAAGTCAGACTGACCATAATAGAACAGTCATAACAAAGCAAGACTGGCTGTTCTGGGCAGATAATAGTAAATACAGTGCTGCTGTGAGTCATTTTACCCAGAACTGGTATGTGAAGCTCTACAGAGGTCTTTCTCTGTCATTATTCTGGTGAAGAGGCACACATCCCTAACCTGTGAATGCAGGGAATGTATTCAAGTTGAGTTTGCATAGCTGTCAGTTGAAAACATTAGTATTTTCCCTGAAACACTAAAATATTTCATCAGAGATCACTGGCATAAAAACACAAACCTGGAGCCTCATTATGACATCCTAATAGTCCCTTCCCACAACACAAATATCCCTCACATAAGTTAAAAAATGTGACCATGCAACAGACAGGAACCAGGGCTGAATATACTGGGCTAGAAAAGAATGGCAAAGAAAAGAGGAGTTCTTCATGGTTTAACAAAATTCACATGACTAGCTTTATTGGATCACTGAATAAATACATATGCAGCTTACTGGGTAAGACAGAACTCAGAGAAAACCAATTAAAATTGATGCCCTGAAAAGAAAACAAGAAAATGGTCATTAGCTAAGAAAAACTACAGCAGTGAAGGGTCCTCCACTGCCCAAGGACCAGCTTGCACCCCAAGCCTATCACTTTGAGGGCTGACCAAGAAGTTAAAACACCTGAACTTTTCATTTCCAAAAATAAGCTTTTCAACCTTTTTTTATTTTTTTCAAACTGTGAAACGGCTCAGCTATTTCTAAATGCCACTGAATCAAATCCAGTGACATGTGTAGAGAGACACTGTGACAGTAACCTTCACCATCTCTTCCCCAGTGTGTTTAGCTTTTCTTTTTTCCTCTCAACAAGGCTTAATCTCACTGTCTGGCTGAACATTAATCCGCTTTCACCAAGTCCCAAACTAATGCTTGCTGCATTAATACACTGCAAATCCTCAAGGTATAAATTACACACCATCCACTATAAAAGGAAAGCACAGGGCTTTCCTCTCACTACAGCTGTTACTTCTAGGAAGGAGAGCAGAATACAGGTAAGTTTTCATCAGATCCTGATGTAGAAGCTTTTTTTTTAAGACTTAAAGCAATTAATTGCCTCTGAAAAATAATTATACTTTGCTCTTTCTCTCTCTTCTTCTTCTTTGTCTTTAAAGGCAGGTTACATTCTCTCTACAGAAACTTAGATAAAAACATTTCATTGAAAGTATGGTATTGTGCTATTATTATCATTCTGCAAAGACTGATGACATGCCGTTTCAGTTGCTTAGGAAAATCAAACTCCTTTAACAGTAAACATAAGGAAGATCTGTCTAATGTCTCTGTTCTCACTGATGATTCTGTTAAAAATAACTATACATGTTTCTCCAGTAGAGATATATTTTTTGCTTTATAGACAGGATGAAGACACTTAATTGTTACGTGCTGTTACTTTGCTGGAAAGCAATTTGCTGCAACAGCTGCCAGCTCACCAATATTACCATAGCCGTGGAAAAAGAAGAATGTGAATTCTGCATTACAGTGAATGCCACGTGGTGCTCAGGATACTGCTTCACAAGGGTGAGACTCTTCATTTCAGGCACCAGAATTAAATATTTTAAGTGATGTATGGATAACCCATTCCTGCAGCCCGTAGCAAACACATAGACAGGATGAGCCTTGTGAAAGAGCAGGCTGAATAACTGCTGTGCTATCTGACACAGGAGTAGATACACAGACAATCTGAAGCACAGACAGAAGGGTGAAATATCATAGTAAAATCCAGTTAATTAACTGGCTGCATATATTATGTTCGTATTGTATAGCTAGAGTGAGAAGGATTACAGTCTGGATCTCTGCTTTGTGCTCAATTTCTGCTAGCAAGCAGATAAAATAAAGCAGACATTACTATGTAGACTCCTCTGCTCTTTCAAATAATTTGAAGAATCAGTCAATTGACCTGAAAGATTGTCTGATGATGGTATGACACAAATTTGCCATATCAGTCTCCCTGAAAGGGGAAATTTAAAGATCTAAGTAAAATTAAAAGAGTCAGACCCAAATGCTTTTGATCTCAGTGAGATTTTCCCATTTTATAAAAATACTGAAATCCCACAACAAATTTTAAAACAGGTTTTTTTCCTTCTTGCAATTTCAGGATCCAGTGTACAAATATCCACCAGTATCAACTGCTCAGCAAACCTGTACTTTCAAGGAGGTCGTGTATGAAACAGTGAAGATCCCTGGCTGTGGTGACCATCCTGAATCATTTTATTCTTACCCAGTGGCTACAGAGTGCCACTGTGACAGCTGTGACACTGACACCACTGACTGCACTGTCAGGGGACTGGGGCCATCCTACTGCTCCTTCAGTCAGAATGGAAGCAACCAGTGAAGGCTACTGGACACAGCAATTTGGCTTTAAATGTTCCCTGATAAGTAAAGGTACTGTTCAGGTTTAAATGGAAGATTTAGAAACTGCCAGGATTGAAACAAAGATTTTTTTAGGCCAAAATGAAGAGCTACTGACTAAACTCCTCTTCAGGCCTTCCTTACATAACCTATCAGTTGCCTTAAAATAATTTTCACAGGTCTATAAAAATGCTGCTTCCAATTTCTTCTGCCCTTCGCCCTTCTTCCTCTTTAGTGCAACTTCATTATTTATATTCCTGTATTTCCACTGCCTGGTTCACATAGATTAGTTTATGCTATTCTGTGCTTTCAAAAAGTTTCAAGTCTTTATTATTTCCTGCTTTTCATCTCTCCTAAGAACACACTTATTTTTAAAAGCCTTGCTGCTGGTTGTGGTTCTATTAGCTGGATTGTAAACCTCTCTCAGCTGAGATCCTGACTGATTTTTTCTTTGCAGAATATTTCATATAGACATTATGCACTACAAATAATAACAGCATGTGTATTTAAGAGCCAAAACCTATGTTCAAAGGTTGAATGTCACCTGAATGCTTGTACTTTCTCAGCAAGGCTTGTTAGTTCAGCCTCATTTTCACAGCAACACAAGTAACATGAACTCTAGTTCATACCTGGCTAACTTGAAAAAATCATCAGCTCTCTATTTTCACCTGAGTGCAGAATGTAGTAAAGAGAAATGTTTAACATCATTTAACACAGGAGTCTCACAAATGATTTAGGGATGAATGTAGGGGCACCTGACCCCAGTAGTGCAAACATGGTGTGATAATGTGCCTTGAAAGCTGTCCACAGGAGTCCCTTCAGAGAATGGAATTTCACAGAGCTCTGCAGCAACCTAACTCTGCAAATACCACTATGAAGATGGAGTGGTCTGGAAGCGAGCTGGAGGACTGATTGAGTCAGAACGGGAAATTACCTCACGTTATTGAGGAAATTATGTGAAGCCTACAGGATGAAATCCCATGGGAAAATGAAAATATACCGTTCTTCATCAGAAAAATCATCTGCACAGACACAGGATGGAAACAATGGATTCAGCTGCAGTTTGGCACTGCAGGCATGGTGGTGTACAAGCAAAGTTAAGAGTCAACAGCATCCCAGTGCTGCAGAAAAGTGGGAATGCAAGGAGCAGAGCCTACAAGACACAACCTACCTCCACCACTCAGTTCTACATGGTAGGGCCTTGGCTGAGTGGTTATTTCTGACAGAACTTTGGCACATTTTAAAACTGGAGAAAATTGACAGAAGAATAACAAGAATGGAGAGAGGCCTAGAAAACATCTTAGGAGAAAAAGATTGAAATAAATGTGGTTGTTTTGCTTAGGGGAGGGAACAACACTTAGGGGGAATATTAGCAGAATATTTTACATGTTTGAAGACTGTTACACAGAAAAGGTCAGTTCTCCACGTCCAAAGAGAACAGAACAACCCATGAAAGATTCAGAGTAGTCACAAGCAAATCTTCTGAAATAAACTACAAATCTACAGAAATAAACTGTTGGGGGCTTGGAGAAGGAGAGAGAGAATGAAGGAAGGCTGTGGGGTCTGTGGATTAGTGATGACTACAGGTTTTACAGAACATGTGGAACCTCTTAGGAATGACAGAAAAAGCTAATTCAGCACGAGGCAGGGGAATGAAGTAGTAGTTATCTGGCATGTCTGCTTTTGAGACCCATACAGACATGAGTATTTAAGGAGAATTTGCCTGTTACTCTGAATCTCTCTTGTAATAGATAATAGATATTTTAACTTACGTAGTTTTTAGCTTTTTTACTGAAAGGTATTGATTCTCTTGATTTTATAAATAAGATTTATGTGCATGGATGTTTTCTTTGGTCTAGTGAAGCTTTCAAAGTGGTAAAGTAATAGATAAATTACGTTAGGTCTCATTTCTGTTTTAAAGATGAGTCAATTTCAGTTCAAACTAAGTATATTATTAATATCAGCAATTATTCCATTCTAAATGAGAGAATTTTGGATTACAATTGCAAGACAAAGTAGCTTGTAGTAAAAAATTATGTAAAAAAAATGTTTTCAAACACAGATCTGTATTGTCTCTTGTGCATTTTCAAATAATAAAAATAATTTTATTGCACTTCTGTTATGTGTCATAATAATTTAAAAAGTCAAGAGTCCACCTGCCAACTTTATCATCCTTTAAATTGCATGTTTTCTTCTTCTTCTCATAATTTTTTCTCATGTAACTGGTACACCCACCAAAGCCATATATGCATTATATGGCCAAATCCCATCAAATTAGACAATATTTTAGCCTGGTCCAGTACCATGATAATGAAATAGTTGCAATATAAGAGTACTGTGGATAAGAATATTGACTATCATTAATATTTTATTTAAATTATAGACATTGGAACCTGTCCAGACTTGTGTCCACATCTGTCACAAATTAGATTGCATGTGAAAACAAAAATCATACAGGTCTCATTTCATCCATCAGACAGATGCACCACATATTTTCATTTTGCAAACAAAACAGTTCAGAACCTGGAATCTGGAACTGTCACTAACGGAGTCAAAAGTGTATTGAGGTGTCGTGGTGTGCTGGTTTGGGCTGGGCTAGAGTTAATTTTCTTTGCAGTGGCTGCTGTGGGGCTGTGTTTGGGTTTGTGCTGGACACAGGGCTGATAACACAGAGATGTTTTTGTTGTTGCACAGAGCCAAGGCCTTCTCTGCTTTTGGTAAAGCCACACTGGAGAGGGAGCTGGGGGTGCCTGGGAGGGTGGGA